>NW_024423564.1:55451958-55651124 GCF_017311325.1 Ursus maritimus | reverse complement strand
TACTTTTTGAAGTCTATCATACACACAGAAAAGTGCACAAATCCTAAGTGCACAGCTCAATGAATTTGCATAAAGTTAACACATCCAGTATAATTAACACATAAAACAGGAAATAAAATATTACCAGCAATCTGTCCTCTGACACTTTCCAGACATTATCCCTTATCCAGAGGTAAATTTTAGCCTAGTTTATAAAACTCTGGATTGTCTAATGCTTTTTAAACCAAGGCGCACTCTTCCTGGCCTTACTCAGGAACCAGAATTCCAAGAAAGATTTAGCTAGCTGTTTTTAGATCTAGTTTTGTTCCTCCTTTTGACCATCTTACTAACTATATCATCTTCAGTGCCTGCCTCCTTGTCCATTTTCACATAATGCCTTCAGACTCTGGCTGTTCAGCTTGGCTCCTTCACTCTTCACTGGCAGGGGATGAGCTAAGGTTCGAGAATATTAAACACCTTCACAAAAAAAACAAAAACAAAAACAAAAAACAAACCACAGTGACTCTAATCTTGTGACTGGAGTGAAGGAACACACCATACCCTTGGCATTTAACTCTTCTTCTTCTTTTTTTTTTTTTTTAATAATTTTTAATTTGTTATGTTAGTTACCATACAGTACATTCCCAGTTTTTGATGCAATGTTCCATGATTCATTATTTGCGTGTAACACCCAGTGCACCATGCAATATGTGCCCTCCTTACTACCCATCAGCGGCCTATCCCAATCCCCCACCCCCTCCCCTCTGAAGCTCTCAGTTCATTTAACTCTGCTTATACCGGAGATGAGAATTTTAATCCTCCGGTTTCCTGTATGTAAAGCACCTTACTAGGACATTTTACGTTATTCTTTCATTGAATCCTTCTAACAGACTTGACATGTAGGTGCTGTTGTCCTAACTTTTCAGATTAGGAAACTTCAGTTTATAGATGTGAAATTGCTTGTTCAAGTTCAAAATGCCAGTGAGGAGCAAAGCAAAAAATCAAAGCCAGCTCTGCTTGAGAGCAGAATGAGTGCTATTTTCCTGAACTGTAAGTCGGGGGGAGGTCGTCTTCCCTGTGTCACTGTACACACTCTTTCTGAGCTTCCAAAGCCTCCGAACTTCCTGCCAGCCCCCTTCCTTCCCAGCCTGACCCGTCTGGTTTAGTGTCCAGTTATCTGCAAAAATGCACTTTGGCTCCACGCAAGCTTGACTTCACACTTTTCTCTACAAAGCATGTATATTTTCACCTTTGGACACACTCACTCCTTTTTTTTTTTTTTTTAAGATTTTATTTATTTATTCGACAGAGATAGAGACAGCCAGCGAGAGAGGGAACACAAGCAGGGGGAGTGGGAGAGGGAGAAGCAGGCTCATAGCAGAGGAGCCTGATGTGGGGCTCGATCCCATAACGCCGGGATCACGCCCTGAGCCGAAGGCAGACGCTTAACGACTGAGCCACCCAGGCGCCCCAAGGACACACTCACTCCTTACCTCCTGCCTGGAGTGCCCTATCTGCTTCTTCTAAGCATCCTTTTTATCTTTCAAGGCTCAGTTTAAGTCCTTCTGGCTTCGTGACTTGCTGTATTTTTGTACCATGCTCTATCCTACCATTTACTTTAGTTTTTTGCCAGTCTTTTTGCCTGGAATATATACTGAAATTCTGCGCGAACATCAAGGGCCAGGACAAAGGGCAGTTGTTTCAGGACATGGGATTAAATCTTCCCTCATGGATTTTTGGGGGAGGTCATCAAGAAGATGTGAGTGTCGATTGACCCTAGAGCTAGATGCAGGCAATTGGCAATTCCATATCTCCTCCCCTGTCCTTGGATCGTACGCCCTGATTGCCTTCCCTGTCCCAGAGAGCTGCCCCAAGAATACACCCTTAGAAGAAATGTAGTGCTGAGACTGTCTGGATGGTATAGATGACTGAAGCTAGTTAAGGCCTTCTAGAGTGTACTTTTAAGATTTGGCAGGTGGTTATGGAAACCTAATCGCTTTGTGGCCACCAAAGGAAATTCTGTTTTAGATACAAGAGCAAAAGCACAATCCATGAAAGAAAAAGTTCAATTGTACTTCATTAAAACTTAAAAACTGCACTGTGATAGATATTCTTAAAAGAATGGAAAGGCAAGCCACAGATTTGGAGAAAATATTTGCACAAAACATACCCTGTAAAATCCATCCAAATGTATCCAAAATATAAAAAGAATTCATAAAACTTAACAATACAACCCAATTACAAAATGGGCAAAAGATCTGAATAGACACCTCCCCAAAGAAGATACGCAGATAACAAATAAGCTTATGAAAAGATCTTTAACATTATATGTCACTAGGGAATTGCACATTTAAACAGTAAGGTATTGGGGTGCCTGAGTGGTTCAGTCAGGCATCCAACTCTTGGTTTCAACTCAAGTTGTGATCTCAGGGTCCTGGGATCAAGCCCTGCATAGGGCTCCTTACTCAGCAGGGAGTCTGACTGAGATTCCCTCTTTCTTCCTCTGCCCCTCCCCCATGCACTCTCTCTCTCCCTCTAAAATAAATAAATCTTAAAAAAAAAGATACCAACACAAACCTACTGCAAAGCAACAACAACAAAAACAACAACAACAACAACAACAACAAACCAAAAAACCCCACCAAAACAAAAAACTACAATACCAAATGGTATTGTAGGACGTGGAGCAACAGGCCCTCTCATTCACTGCTGTGGTAGTACGAAATAGTACAGCCACTGTGGGAGACAGTTTGGCAGTTTCTACAAAGCTAAAGGTCGTCTTATCATACGATCCAGCAGCCAATCTCTTAGGTATCTATCCAACTCATTCCAACACGTACCCTCCTTAATACCCATCACCTGGTTACCTCATCCCCTCACCCCCCCCTTCTCTAACTCTCAGTTTGTTTCCCAGAGTCCACATTCTCTCATAGTTTGTCTCCCTCTCTGATTTCTTCCCATTCAGATTTCCCCCCCTTCCCCTGTGGTCCTCTGCACTATTCCTTAAGTTCCAAATATGAGTGAAGCCATATGATAATTGTCTTTCTCTGCTTGACTTATTTCACTTAGCATAATACTCTCCAGTTCCATCCATGTTGATGCAAATGGTAGCCATGGGAGTTTTTTAATCAAAAAGTGACATGATCTGATTTTTTTTCCTGTTAATTGACCCCATCTTCCTTGAAGAAAATGGGTTGTAAGTATAAGAGAGAAGAAGGGAGACTGGTTAGGAAATCATTGTAGTAAGCAAACTGGTGGATAAGGGCTTAGCATGGAGTTGTAGAGGGGATGAAGAGAAGCATTGGGGATTCAGGGTATGTTTTTTGGAAGTAGAGTTGATAAGATGAGCTTGGTAATGGAAAAATAATAATCAAAAATAATGATGGCAATATCTTTTGGTTTTTCTACTCAATCCACATGACCATACTCTGAAGTACATGCTGTTATGAACCCCATTTTACCAAGAAGAAATGGAGGCACAGAAAGCTATCTAATTTGTAACAATTCAGTAAAACTATATTAATATTTTGATTGCAGGTAGTGGTATTATTTGTTAAGATGGGGGAAATCAAGGAAGAACAGGTTGATAAAGAATTCCCTTTTGGGGGCGCCTGGGTAGCGCAGTGGTTAAGCTTCTGCCTTCGGCTCGGGGCGTGATCCCAGCGTTCTGGGTTTGAGCCCCACATCAGGCTCCTCCACTAAGAGCCTGCTTCTTCCTCTCCCACTCCCCCTGCTTGTGTTCCCTCTCTCGCTGGCTGTCTCTCTCTGTCAAATAAATAAATAAAATCTTTAAAAAAAATAAAAAATAATAAAAAAAATAAAAAATAAAAAAGAATTCCCTTTTGGTTATGTTAAATTTGATGTATTTATTGACTATCCAAGTAGACAGTTGAATGTTCAGGTCTGGTGTTCTGTGACGTGTGTTTAAATCATGAGATTGAATGCTATCATTGAGGAAGAGTATGTCTGGAGGAATAAAGAGGTCCCAGGAGAGAGTCTCAGGGATGACAACACTTAGAAGTGGAAGAGAGAAGGAGCAAACAAGCGTCCCGGAAGTGAAGACCGGCCAAGTGGAGAAACAGAGAAAACCTTTCATAATCCCTAACACTGGGGAAAGTCTGAGAGTGCAAATGGTGTTTAACAGATATTTAACCAACACATAGGATGGTCATGAGAAAATAAGCCTGGAGGAAGAGGGATATGAGATTGGGGCAATACAGAGGGGAGCCAGGAGTTCTTACAAGTAGGGTAAACAAATCTGGGAAAGCACATTCCGAAGTTGAAGTTTAGTAAGGAGGCAGACAGCCTCGGCAAGTCTGGATTTCACTCTGTGATTTCAGGTTTAGCAAGAGAAGTTTGCAGGCTCCTGTCAAGGTGTGGCTGCAGAGGTCATAAACCTACACAGGAGGTGGGAGGAGAAAGAGGAGACTGGCCTCAAGAGGACGTGAGAGCAAAGATTCTCCATAAGGAAGGAACAGTCAGTGTATTGAATCTGTGGAAGTCAACTCAGATAAGAACAGAGAAGTGACACTTGGAGTAGTCATTGTGGAAATTACTGCTCATCTCGGCGTGTCCCCGTGGAGTGGCAAGAAAGCCTGACTGTGGTGAGCTGAAGGACCCGGAGCTGAAGAGGAGGCAGTGCCCAGTGTTCCAAGTGTAGCCATCTGTATTCCCCGTGCATGCGTGTCTCCTTTTAATGTACACATCATTGCTTACCATAGATAGGATCCTAAACCCTGTGATTTTCAGGTAATAACATGTCTCAGCAATCATTTAATGTAAGTATGCGTAGATCTAAGTAGTTTTTAAAAATTACTCCAGTGAACGTTGATGTTTCTAGCAGTTTAATTACAAACAATGCTTCGGGCAAGGTGCTTGTGGTTATGTTTTAGAAATTCTTGTGTGGGGGCGCCTGGGTGGCACAGCGGTTAAGCGTCTGCCTTCGGCTCAGGGCGTGATCCCAGCGTTATGAGATCGAGCCCCCATCCGGCTCCTCCGCTGGGAGCCTGCTTCTTCCTCTCCCACTCCCCCTGCTTGTGTTCCCTCTCTCGCTGGCTGTCTCTATCTCTGTCTAATAAATAAATAAAATCTTAAAAAAAAAAAATTCTTGTGTGACTATGTCTAGGGGATACATTTGTGAAAAAGTAAAGTAATTGGGTCAGAGTATGCTCATTTAAATACTGATATGACCGGTTTTTCCACAGTCTCCACCACTGTGCAAGGGTGTCAGTTTGCCTACTGACTTGCCAATTTAGAGCTAATGGTTATTTGCTAATTGGATTAATGAGGAATGATTGCATTTGACTTCAATTTTATTATTTATTATTATTTTTTAAAGATTTTATTTATTTTATTTTAGAGAGAGAGGGAGAGAGTGTGTGCGTGTGGCAGGTAGGGGCAGAGGGAGAGGGAGAGAGACTCCTCAGGCCGACTCCTCACTGATGAGGGGCTCGATCTCATGACCACGAGATCATGAGCTGAGCCGAAATCAAGAGTCAGATGCTCAATGGACTGAGCCATCCAGGCGCCCCTATTATTTATTATTTTTAATTACGTTATTTTTAACCTCGAACGTGATGTTGTGCCTATCTTTGTAAAAGACATTTCCATTTGATTTTCTCTGAAATCATGACCTTCGCCCACTTTTTTTTCCTATTGGTTAGTTGGTTCTCATCCTACTAACTTGTATACACCCTAATATATGAAGGAAAGTAGACTTTTATCTATTACTTGCGTTGTTAGTATTTTCCTCACATTTTTCCTGGTCTTTTGACTTTGATTATAGCATTTTTTTTTTTACCATATAGAAATGTTTGTTTTTTAATGTACACAGTTAGAATTAGCAATCTTTTTTTTTAGGGCCTCATAGCTTCATGTCATGCTTACATCCCAACTGCAATAATATATTTTCCCCACATTTTCTTTGAATTCTGCTATGATTTGATTTTTACTTTAATATTTTTGACCCATCTGACGCTTATTTTGCTATGGGAAGGAGCTATAGCTCTCACTTCGTGTTTCCCCCGAATGGTTAGACAATCTACTAATTAATTTATCTTCTTCCTACCAATTTGAAATACTCTATCTTTTTTTAGAAAGTAAACTACTCTTTCTGCCTCCCTCTCTTTTATCTATGTGTCTATCTGTGCATATATGTATCGGTCTATCTAAGATTTTGTGGGCTCTTCATCTGTTGATCATTTTATCCACTCGTGCTAATATAAGCCCTTTTTTTTTAAATTACAGAAACTTCATTATTTTCTTCAATAAAGTTTTAGTCTTATTCCCCCTACTCTACAACTTTCCTTTATTTTGCATTTTTCTGGCTATATTTTTCATTTTGATTTTCATTATGGACTTGGGAGTCAGCCGACCTGGCCAATTACAAGGGCCATCTTGGTGGTAACTTGATTCCGTTGTATGGAGCCACACCTCTCAGTCTTCCCGACTCTCAGAAGTGAGAAGTCCATCCTTCCAGGTTCTCAGGCAAAGAGCTTTCGAATGATACTCATTTCCTCTCCTACTTCAAATGGAAATCAGGAAATCCAGTTGAGTCAATCTTTACAATACATCCAGAATGCAACCATCTCTCACCACCTCCACTGCTAACATCCTTTCGGGAAGGCTGGTCTTTCTGCTTCTGTGTTTGCCTTTTGAGCAGTCATACACATTCAGGGGTTTTTCGTTGTTGTGTTTTGTTTTTTTTAAGGAGCTAGAAGTTTATTGAATACACTGCAAAGGAGCAGCAGGCAGGCAGCAAAGGAGAGACTGTCTGCCAAGAGGCAGTGCTGGCGGGCTGTAGTTAACAGGGGGATGAGGAAGTGTGGGGATGCATGGAATTTTCCTTTTTTGGTACCTGTGCCCAGTTTTAAGCAGCCCATTGGTCAGCTGGGGCTGATGGCTATTTTGAGGTGGGTCACCTAAGGAGCTTGTTTGCATTTCGTCCAGTGGTCACTGTGGGCCCTTCTACCTTGCTCAGGTTTCCATGGCTCAAGCCTGTTGCCTAAAAGTGACCTCTACGTTCCCCCCAGCAGATCGATAGTGACAGATCTTTGGCATTTGGGTGGAAGTCTCATCCTCATTAGCCCTTCATGCAGGCGGAGGGCAGTGTGCTGTCCCTGCCTAGACCTGTTGGCCCATCGGGGGTTCTGTGCACTTGCAGACCAGAGCGTGGTATTGTATTAACATGCTGGTACGCGGTTTGAGTGAAATTCCCTGGTGGCCGGGTTCGAGGGATTTCGGGGAGAGGACCCTCTAATGGTATGGGCTGGGATCCTTGTTGAACCATCATTCATATATGGAATTGTTGGATTCTGGAAGAGACAAAGTTAGCAAAGAGATTGGAGAGAGGGGGACTAATAACTAGGAGGAGGAGTATTGAGGCCAGGGGTCCTAAGAAGGGAAGAAGCCAGGAGAGACATGACCAGGGTTCTTTCCAGGAAAACCATTGCTGTGTTGTATGGTCCCAGAGAAGGAAGCTACTCAGACGCACAGAAATGTATTTTGGCCGCAGACCAAGGTGGCTGCTGGATCCTCAGAAACAAAGTCAAAAAGAAGGTTTGCGAAAGGAGCAAGGCGGCTGGGAGTCAGCCAGCGTCAGGAAAACATCCCAGTCGAGTCCATAACATGTGCAGATTCACCCGGAACGAGCTTCCCTGCCAATCACGCTGCATGTTGGGACTGGAGGCCTCTGTGGGGACAGAGTGCGAGAGGAGAGGAGAGGGGTCCTTCGCCCTCACAGGCACAGGCACCGGCACTCTGGCCTGTTTGCCCTCAGACCTTGAGACCACACCAGGGAGCCTCCCCGGCCAGAGAGCTTCACTTGTCTGAGGAGTACTAGGGTTAGGCTTCCAAAGGGCTGAAAACAAAAAGGAGAGGGAGGGAGGGATCTCTCTGAAGGGCAAGAGGGGGAAATCCCTCACCCTTTCAGGCAAGGGTGGTCAGGCTGGTCCCCCCTGGGGCTTCAGATCCTCACTGAGGAGTAAGCTTGGCCGGAGGTGGTCAGTTCCCCCAAGGAGTCCTATCTACAGAGGGAAAGTCCTGCAAAATTCCTGGCAAATCCCGTGAAAGTCTAGAGCTGGCAGAAGTTCCCCGTGAGGGCCAGCAAATGTGGGAGAACCCAAGTGGGTGGAGGCCAGTGGTGGGGGCAATGAAAGAATTCACTCAAGGCAGAACAAAGGAGATGGATTGGATACACAGCAAGGGAGCAGTGGGCAGGACAGCAAGAGAGAGACTGTCTGCCCCAAGCAGTTCTTTAACAAAACAAAATCAGGTCATATCATTCAGCTGCTCAGATAGCTGCTGACTGGCTTCAAGCGTCGTGATGTCCTGAAAGGCCCCGTGTCATCTGGTCCTTGTCATCTCCCTGACCTTCTCTGTTAGTCCCCTCCTTTCAGTCTGCCGCAGTCATGCTAACATCTGTGAATGGGCCAGGCACACTCCTGACTTAGGGCCTTTGCACCTGCTCTTTCTCTGCCTGCAAAGCTCTTCCCCAAAATACCTGCATGGCTCTGTCCCTAACCTCCTTCTGGTCTTTGCTCAGAAACTATGATTTCAAAAAGGATTTTTCTGACCGCCCTATGTAAAATGACAACTTCTGTCTTTCCTGTTTCATTTTAAAACACAAATTCTCATTCTGTATGCTACATGCTCTGATTTGTGTTGATTCTCTCTCCGTCTGCTCCCAACTAGGATGTTAATCTGCTTCAGTCACTGTGATATCACCAGTGACGAGCACATAGTAGATGCTCGGTAAGTGTTTGTTGATTGTGTCAACAGATGAGGAAGAGGAAGGAGGAGGAGGAGGAGGAGAAGAAGAAGAGGAAGGAGGTGGTGGTGGTGAAGGAGAAGAAGAAGAAGAGGAATTCACATTCTTGGAAGTACAGAAAATAAAGCAATCTGAAGGAGACATTAAGGTAAGTAGGTCAAATATTCAAAAAGATAGTGAAAAGATTAGCCTTCATAAGGTAAAAATAAGATTTCTCACACACAGCAAAATAAAATATTATTATATTTGCATTAGCACCAATAGAATTTCTAAATGTGAAAACATAATCTTTGACACACTAACACCTAGTTTAGAAACTAATTTAATCCGAGGAAGGTGAGATGGGGAGGTGGAGGCACGGAGGAGAAGGAACTTGCCTAAGGTTATTCATCCTTAAGAGGGGAAGACAGGGTTGGGCCCACATGACCTGTGCTCCTAATCTTTTTTATTGCTCTGCCTCTCTATCTACTTTCATTTCCCAACCGTACTGTTTTCTCTGGCCGTGGCCCTGCTTGGGACTTATCTTTCTTATCTATAAGATGGAGGGAATGGAGTTAGGCTACATGTGTCCTGAATTTTGTAAAGCAAGTGGTGTTTACAAGGTCTGTCCGCGGCCGCACTGCCCGGTCTTACGGGATGTCACCTGTGCCCTTTGAAAACTAAAAGAACAGATAAGAATTTGACCTGGCGAATCCCAAGGACTATTCAAGAAAATTCTAAAACGCCCATAATTTCTGAAAAGTGCATTCTCCCAAAGACAGGCAACTCAGAACAGCCCCAGAGTGTGTGATTATTGGGACGCTCCAGTGAAATCTGATGGAACTTCTGAGCTGAGCCAGAGCGCGTCTGGGATGCAATGGGTTCAGTCCGCCCCCATGTGGTCATAAGCTGAAATTACAGAAACTTAGTTGCTGGGAGAACTCTTGCTCTGTCCTTGTTTCCTTCCAACCATGAAGTCCCCTGATCTAAGGCTATTGGTGGGAATCTAGCCATGCCAGTATTTTCTCAGAGAACATCACTTGTTTAAACTCATCACAGGATAAAACTTCCTTAGGGAACATAGCATTCCTAGCCTTTCGTGATCTGAGGCCAGCTAACCTTTCTATCATTGGTTCCATCTAAGGGTATTTCTGTGTTCTCTGCACATAACAGGCATACTCCTCACTCTGGGCTTTTGAATGTATGATACCATGGCCTGGAATGCCCTTTGCCTCCTTTATACCAGAGGAAATCTCCATAACCTTTAAAAACCCAGCTAAAAAATTCCGTGGGACCCCTGTGCCCCTGCTACCAAGAGCCTGAGTTATTTTTAAAGGATGGAGTGCTTCTTTGACCTTGCATACCCTAGACCGAGCACCATATAACCCGCTAAGCAAATTGGTGCCCTTGCTTTCAAATATTCTTTACTGCATTACATCCTAAGAGTTTTAAACAATGGAAAAGTACTAATTCAGGCACCCTTACTTCCCACCTCGACTACTAAAATATTCTCTTAAAAGGTTTCCCTGCCTCCTTTCTTTTTCTCCTTCAGTCATTCTCCAAACAGTTGCCAGAGTGAAATGTCCAAAAATTGACATTAACTGGCTACTAAGTTACATGAAACTTTCTGCTGGCTTTCCATTACTCACTGGAGTCCCCTTCGAATGTTCTGATTATGCACATTTATTAGTAAAATGCTTTTCAGCGTGCACCCACAACATAGATTCATTTATGTGTTTATTAAATCCTATTAGGTACAATTACAGTCATAAATCATGTATGTTATAAAACACATAATAATAAAAATTTTTTTTGAGATTTTATTTATTCATTTGAGAGAGAGAGACAGCCAGTGAGAGAGGGAACACAAGCAGGGGGAGTGGGAGAGGAAGAAGCAGGCTCCCAGCGGAGGATCCTGATGTGGGGCTCGATCCCATAACGCTGGGATCACGCCCTGAGCCGAAGGCAGACGCTTAACCCTGAGCCACCCAGGCGCCCCTAAAAATAAAATTTTAAAATAACACTTCTTACAACATTTTAATTGGTAGTATAAGGCATCTTTACTGTATTAATAATTACATTTCTTGGTGAGAGCAATATGATTGGATGTACTTGATTATTTTTGAAACTTTTTATTCAACACCGTTATTCTGTTTTGGTTTATTTGGGTACTTCATTTCATGGCTATTGTTAGCAATAATAATAGTTCAAACATTTTTTCAATATCCCCGTGGAGAGTCTTATGCAACCCTTGGTACAAATGAAAATCCATTCGGAAACTACTGACATGAAGAATGGGATCCGAACTCTCCAGAATGGCTTTCAGGAGTCTTTAAAAGCTCGACACAACCCGCTCTTCTCCCCTGGCTCTGAGCACTGTCTCCTCTGAAGCACTTGACTCAGACCTTCTGGACAACATACGGGTCCCAGGCGGCACCATACACTTGCACGTTCCTGTGCTTTTGCCTATGCATGAAATCCCTTGACCTCCTTGGTCTGTGGTGAACTTCTAGACATCTTCTGAAAGTATGCATATAAAACTCATCTGTCTTTGAGCTTTTCCAAATTTCACGCTTAAACCCTAGGATCACCCGCTTCCTCATTTGGTGCTTGGATAACATCTTTGCATTGCCCCCTCCCAGCCGTATTTTTTTTTTTTTGTAGTGTGTATTATAGATGTTTGATTTATTTGCCCAATTTTCTGCAAAACAAGGGAAGAAACAGCTTATCTTTGACAACCTTCCTAGTTCGTGGGAGGACTTCAGAAAATGGTTTTATAGCGAATGAGTGAATGCTGATAACTACCATGAAGTCTGCAGACTGCATATGTCTCCCAATGATTCCATCATGAATAAACCTCAGTCACCTCCAATCACGGGAGAGGCAGGTCCTAATCTCTGGAGTGGGACGCCTTGATCTCCCATGGCTAAAAGCCTCCGTCACTTCTCCTTTGCAGGAGACGTCTTGCCAGGGACTTTTCAGATTGGCCCCAGTCACCCGGGATTATTCTGCGCCATTGTCTATGTTCTGCCCTAGGACTGATGCTATTATCTGCGCTCTATTCCTTTCTTTCTCTCTCTCTCCACCCCCATCTCCCTGTTTCTTTCTCCCTCTCTCCTTTCCTCTCTCCCTCCTTCCCTTCCTCCCTCCCCCTCCCTTCCCCACTTCCTTCCTCTCTCTCTTCCTTCCTCCCTCTTCCTTCCTTCCTTCCTTCCTTCTTTCTTTTCTTTTTCTTTTTCTTTTTCTCTTCCTTTCCTCTTCCTTTCTTTCTTTTCTTTTCCTTTCCCCTTCCTCCCTTCCTTCCTTCCTCCCTTCCTTCCTTCCTTCCTTCCTCCCTCCCTCCCTCCCTCCCTCCCTCCCTTCCTTCCTTCCTTCCATCCATCCATCCATCCATCCATCCATCCATCCATCTTGTTCTTTGTAATCTAACCTGAGAGTATTTGAGGGTAGATAGGAGGACATGGTCCAATTCAAGAAACCAAGCAGAGGAATTAAGACTTTCGAACAACTAAGGAACTGCATTTGGGCTGCATGTTCTGTTGTCAACTCGTTGTCACTGGTACCCCATCCAAGGACTCTAAAAAGCCATGGACTCCACTTGCTGGAATCTTCTTCCTATGGGGTTTCAGGTCAGAACTGGCCAATGAGAGGCACTAGCAGGAGATTTAGAAGATGGAAGGGAAGGAGAAGCAAGGGTCAGCTGCGCCATAAGCAAGGGCAGATAAGGGATTCTTAGAGGTTCCCCTGTAAGCTCTGGGCACCACTTGCTTTACTGCCACAGGCTGACACAGTCGGTGGGAACTTCCCGGAGATCTTTATCAACTTCATGGCGAGCTCTTTAGAACCACTCCTACAATTCCCAAGGCTGAGTCTTCAGTGACATTTGCTCTCGCTGACATTTGCTCCTCCAGCTGTTCCAATGGATATATAAGTCCTCGCTCCCATATTGAAATCCTTATAGCTGGAATACACGGGTCAGGACTTTGCACTTTCCAAGCTCAGCGAGGATGTTCACCTCAAGTCCATGTAATGCCACCTGCAGTGGCGTGACTGAGACTGTGAGATCCAAAATAGTGCCAGTTAGCACCTGAGGCCTGGGTGCTGGTTCTCGGCTGGGCCACCTTGAGGCCACATGGGGCCTCTCTCTGCACATGATCTGCCTCCACTCGGTAGTCCAGATTGAGTGTCTTCCCCTGATGGTTGGCTTCCAAGAGGAGAAAGCAGAAGCCTCAAGGCTTCTTAAAGCCAAAGCCTTGATTGGCACAATGTCACTTTTGCCACATTCTGTTGGCTCCTTAAGAAGGGAAGAGTGGCAAAGTCACTTTCAGGGAGTAGGGGGAGGGAATGCCACAGCCACATTTGAAAGCAATCTCCACACTAGCTGAGAAAACTGAGACATGGAGAGGTTAGACAACTTGCCAAGGTCACTCAGCTGGAAGGGGCAGGGCCAAGATTTGACCCTGCTCAGTGTGGCTCCCATGTTCACGTTCTTCCCCAGCACACGGTACTGCCCTGCAGGCGCCCTTTTACTTAACCACCAAGGCTTTTCCTGACCATGTGTTTGTGTGTCCAATTTCCATGTGGCTTTCACGGCCCAGAAAAACAAATGCAACCTTATCTATTATTCTAACCTAGAAATAAATAGTCCTTTAACCTCAGCCCTCCACGGCATTTCTTTTAAGGTTCTTTACATTAAAAAAAATTAAGCAAAAAACTGGTCTCTATTTCAGATAACTAAACCAGAAACTTCTCAGTGTCTCAACACTTCCGTGTCTTTCATTTTTACTTAAGCCTGAAAGAACTCCGTGGCTGGGCTTGGTTCGTATTTGCCTCTCTGTCTTCTGGCTCATATAGCATGAGGTCTAGTGTGTCATAGTTAATTAATAAATACTGAATGAGGAAACATGGGAATGAGCCCACCCTGCTGCTTAAACACCATTCTGGCCTCTCTATGCATTGGGAAAGGTTTGGTCATTAAAAATAAGCTCTAAGAGCCTGGGCCCTGCTTTTCTTAGTCACTCCGGACACTCTTGGCTTCTCCCCCTGATCTTGCTCTTCTTCCGTTCCATATCCAGCTGATTTCTGGCCTTTGGTTCAGTATCGCAGCCTTGGCTCATTTTTTTAACTGATGTTTTGACATTCTTGGTCTTGACCTTTAACGACCTCTGAGAACCACTTTGGATTGGATCTCCTACCTTGCTTCCCAGGTCTGTCATTGAGACCGTGGTTTCAATGACTCCATTATAATCTCCATGAGAACAGGGACAGTATCTGTTTTGCTCACCATTGATTCACTACAACACAAAGTTCAAAAAGTATTATGTTGTTTGAACTAACTGGTGCCCTGGACCACGCCCAGCCTGGTCCCTGATGAGACTGCTTGAGACAGAGTGAATGACAGAAGTAGATAATGAAGTGCCCTGGGGCTGCTTTTGCACTAGGGAATATCACGAGGGAAGATTTATCAGAAGGGCTTCCCATGAGCCAATAAGCTGAATAATTTCGAGTGAAGCATGCTTAACATAGCCATAATGAACCTTGTGTCAGAGGGGCCAACCGGTTGCCAATTCTCTATGCATATGGTGCTCTTTTTTGCTAAACTTCCCTGGAGCTCCTTTGCTTATTTAACTTTCCTTAATAACCAGCAGATGGCTTCTGTCTGGGCAATCATCAGCTGGTGCTTAGCAATGGCAGATTCAAGAGGAGGCATGGGACTTGTTAGGGGTGGGGGAATCCAGATGCCAACATGCAGAATGCCAGGTGAAGTTATCAGGCATTGTCTAATTGGTGTTGGAGGCAGTGAGGACAGCTGAGAGGGGTATTAGAAAGAACCCTAATCAGGGAGCCAGGCAGAAACAGAGAAGGCAATGGCAGTGGAAATCAGGAGCAACTCCAGAGCAGACTAGTTCTTTTCTTTTCTGAGTGCTCATTGTCTAACACTATGATTACACATACAGGTATGCAGTCAATGTACGGGGACTATGAACTGCGACCCTCCATTTATTCACATATTCTTCCATTCAACAAGTATGTGGTGAGGTCCTAACTGGGTACCACGCTCCATCCAATGCAGCCAGACCCTCGAGATACAGCAGTGCACAAGACATTGGTCCCTCTAGAATCTGTAACTGGTTTGCGTGAACATAATTAAGTACATGCACGTGATACCATAAACAAACAAAGGGGTCACTTAGCTTGAGAGGAAGCGGTTCCGGTAGACAGTGCAATTGGCATGGAAAGAATATTCAGCAACTAGAAGAGACTCAAAGTTTGTGTTGTCAGCAGAATGAGAGAAATAAGGCAGACCATAGAGCTGGCAAAATTCTGGCAAAGTCCAGGAAAAACTCTCCTCTGGTTGGTCCTAGTTGCTCTTGCAGGAGGTAGAGCGCGAATGATTGCCAGGATGTGTGTGAGCAAGTCAAAGCCCTTACAACAGTGGGAGGCTGCCCTTTGTCTCCGAGTCCAGGCCCGCTCTCCCCTGGAATGTTTGCTAAGCCCCCGTTACCTGTCTTACTGAGGCGTATGTTCTGGTGATGAGTGGGCGCGGCATGCGTTTTTGTGTCCAGCCAATGTTTACTGAGCATCTTCTCTGTGTTTGACGCTGCGCTAGGCCCTGGGGCTACCATGATGAGTTATGCAGATACAACAAAAACAGACTGCCCTCGTTCTAGAGGGAAAAAGAAAACAAAAGAAAAAAAGCAAAAAATGAACAACAGCTATCATTTCTGTAGTGATAGTTGTTGTGAAAGAAAATGGAGTAATTGGCGAGAGAGAGACGTCAGTGGGCGTGGAAGGAGTACTTGAGTCAGGGATGGCCTCATTGAGAAAGTGGCATCTGAATGGGGACCTAAATGGACTGAGGCAGGAGGCCCTGTGAAGGTCATGGGGAAAGCATCCCAGGTGGGGGAAAGTATATGCAAAGTATTTCTAATGCGGTGAAAATTTGGTAAGTGTGAACACTTAGCAAGAAGACCAGTGTGGCCAGAGTATAATCCCAGAAAGAGAATAGATGACCTTGGAGTAGCGGTCAAGTTTACATCTTGTAGAAATTTGTAAGCCAGGGGCGCCTGGGTGGCGCAGTCATTAAGCGTCTGCCTTCGGCTCAGGGTGTGATCCCGGCGTTCTGGGATCGAGCCCCACATCAGGCTCCTCTGCTAGGAGCCTGCTTCTTCCTCTCCCACTCCCCCTGCTTGTGTTCCCTCTCTCGCTGGCTGTCTCTATCTCTGTTAAATAAATAAATAAAATCTTAAAAAAAAAGAAAGAAAGAAAGAAAGAAAAGAAATCTGTAAGCGAGAGTAAGGAGTGTAGATTTTATTCCAGGAGTGATGGGAAGATGTTGGAGGGTTTTACAGTAGGAATATTGCATATGTCCATAGTTCTGTGGGTTTCTGAGTGCAGTCAATGCAGGCATATTTTTTGTAACCTATGTTGCATTTGAATTTAAACACACGGTAATATAACAAAATAAAAATAATTTAAAAAATAATAAATCTAAAAATATTTTTAAAAAATTAAAAAATAAACACACGAGTAAAGCATTTTGGAAAGAGCACAGCACTGTTTTTTGAATGTTCAAATTTTGGTTATGCTTTTGTCTTTTTATCCAAACTAATTTTAATAGGTGAAATAATTGACAAGGAAAAGCAGGCATCCCCTCTGCCGCATTGGAGAGCTACACCGTACAGGTTCTCTAAGTGCTAACTGTTCCAACTTCATTTTACCTGCTGTTTCAAAGGCTGCCAGCTTGTTTTCATTATCCAAACGGATAACTGAATATCGATACAATTGGCCTTGCCCAGCGGACGATAGACAATGCAGCACAAGGAGCAAATGGTCAAGTCGGGATTGAATGGGGTATTGTCTGAGTTCAGTGTCGGCCACAACACTGGGCTCACGCTCTATCTCACGGGTTTGAAAGTGACATTGGCTTCACTTTAGGGTGTTTCAACCATCTCTTCTGGGGTATTTATCCCATCAATCTCTGAGAAAAGCCCATTCTAGCCCTTTGCAACTATTAGGCTTTTGAAGACGTTTTTGTTTTCCCCTGTGAACTCAAAAGCAGTTCCAATGAGGGAGAACTGATGAGACACTATCATTTTTAATGTTTCAATAATTTTTAAAATTGTTTCATGTTATCTGGACATTTTGTTTTTAAACAGCTTTATTGAGATATAATTTGCTTACTGATATAGGTATAATCTCTGAGATGCAGTTTTCTCATTGAAAGTATATAGTTCAGTGTTTGTTGGTATATTATCAAGTTATATAAAATTAAATCATATATAAATACAATACCTATTATATTATATTTACATATAATATTACATATAATATATATATTTATATTTTTAAGTGTATAATTCAGTGCAACCATCACCACTAATTCTAAAACGTTTCTATCACTTCAAACAGAAATTCTGTGAAACAATAAGCAATCACTCCCCCAAACCTCCACAATGTAGTCCTTCGTAACCTCTAATCTACTTTCTATCTTTAAAATTTTGGCTCTTCTAGATGTTTCATAAGGAGAATCATACAGTATTTGTCATTTGTGTCTTATTTATTTCACTTATCATAATGTTTCCAAAGTTCATCCATGTTGTGGGTTATATTAACACTTCGTCTCTCTTTAAGACAATGATATCCCGTTGTGTGTATGGAACCACACGGTATTTATGCATTCACCTGTTGGTGGATGCTTGGGTTCTTTCTATCTGTTGGCTATTGTGATTAATGGTTCTGTGAACATTGTCGTGTAAGTATCTGTTTGAATCCCTTCATCCACTGAGACACCATCTTGAATTATAACTCACCTGGAAGTGGGAGTCAGGGGACCTCGAGGCTAGCCCTGTATCTGCCTATGAATAGCTATAAGTCCTGAACAAATAACTTTCTCCCTGGGCTCAGTTTTCTCATCTATACAAGGTAGCTCTAAAATTTTTTATTGGAATACTTTTAGATACTAAGGTTTAACATAAGATTTCATTTGAAAAATAAACACATAAAAGTTGTATTCTATTAGTGTAAGCATATTTTATAAGTTCGAGTTTATAATGCAAAACAGTGACCATAATTTATGCTGTTTTGATACCTAAGAAATGAAATCTGAGACTATTAATAACAGTTTTTATCTATTTGGCCCATTGATGAATCTCTTTCTGAGCACAAGACCATCCACCTAATTTTTTCAACGTGCTAAGAGATTTGATCTCTGATTAATCATGGCAATAAAGGAAACCCATCTGAACTGGTTTAAGCAAAATGTATGAAAAGTGTTAGGCAGGTCAAAGAAACTCCAGGTTGGATAGAGAATGGAGCCTAAAGTTGCGCAGGCGGAACAATGTCCAAATGCCTTCTGGAATGTCTGTAATTACCATCTTACCTCTACCGGGCGCTGGCAGTATGGAGGCTGAGTACCACTTGGAGGACACCTGGCACTGATGTCCATGGAAGCTCACGTTAGAACGTTTTGCCATCTATGTACTCCAGGAATGGATTCAGCCAGGGCTTGCTTCCTCACATTTTATACTGTGAACGAAAGTCTTGCCAAGGTGGCAACTAACAGGCTGGCTTAGGTCACATGCCTATGTCCTAGTTTCAAGGGAGACTGGAAAAATTGAGTTCTGGCTTCTACTTTGGGGAGATAACATGTGTAATATGGGGAGTTCCCCAAATATAAGAGACATATCCAAAGTTCATGGTTGGCCACCAATTGGACTCATGTCCCCTGAAGTCCTGATTTCTTTCCTCTGGAAAATGGGATAAATATTCCATATTATGAATTTACTTTAAAAATTCTAGTTTGATTAATTCAGTAAAATTTGAGTGATTATAAAGATTTTAAAAGTGATTAGCTTTAAAAAAAATGTGATTGTCTTTTATTCTGAATGCCATGGGAAGCTAATGGAAGGTTTTGTTCAAGAAATGACATGATTTGGCTTGTATTTTAAAAGAGTAACTCTTCATGCTATGTGGAAAGAAGATTTATATTGGGAGGGGGTTTGTTCAAGCTTGGGGTCTGTTAAGAGTCTCATATAATAATGTATGGGAGCTCTGGCTAGAATGATATTTGGAAGGTCACAAGATAGGTCAGAATGAAAATGTATTTTGGGATGGGAATTTATCAGATTTGCCGATAGCATGAATATGGAGTATATGAAAAATAGAGGCATCAAGAATGATTCTGAGGTTTTGGCTTGATCAACTGAGTTGTCATGTTTTTGAAAGAGGGTGGGGTAGGTTTGGAGTTGTGATGGTGGTGGGGGGTTAGTTCATTTTCGGAACTGTTAAATTTGAGGTAACTCTTAGACATGCAAGAGAAGATATCGAGTAGCGAATTGGATGCCAGCAGTGCAGAGGAGAGGACCAGGCTGGAAATATAAATGAGAAACACCGGAAGTCGGTGGTATACAAATCCATGGGTTAGACGGAATCAACTGGAGGGTGTGTGTGGAGAGAGAAGAGCAGTGTTCAGAGAGCAGACACCTGGGTTCCTCCATCTCTGTGCCACTAACCCAAGAGAGTTATTATGCATGTGAGAAAAGACACAGAGCATGAGAGCCACTGGGTGGTCAGCCACTGCCAGAGTGGTCCAGCTCGTCTGTTTGGCAGCATGGACTCCCCAGATTCCCTTTTACCGTGTCTGCTGTGTGATGGGCCTACCCGTCAGCATCTCAGTGGAAAGATGGCAGTGAACTTAGTGTTACGGTGTAACTCTGATCATCACAGGTATTATGATTTTGTTGTTAGTTGGGTAACCAGTTAGTTGTATTGCTTGGGGAGCTCCCATGTTTTTGGTGTATGGCAGGGTTAATTTATTTTGGAAGAGTTGTGTTGTTCAAGATCCATCATCTGACATGTATCATAGATCCTTACTTGTCCTGTCATGAGTTGACCCGGAAGCAAGAGGGTAAAAATAGAAGCAGCGCTGGGTAAGCCTGACCCTCAGCCCAGGAGTAATGTAGACTCAGCCCGGTCTTCTTATGGTGGTGCCTCAAACCTCCATAGCAATGCTCTTCTCCTCCCTCATTTTCTCTTGTGTCCAAAGGCCTTCCTGGGCAGTCTTTACTTAGAGTCCTTCATGAAGACATTGATAAAAGGCGTGCTACCTTAAGAATATTTATTATTTCATTTAATTGAGAATCATCATAGCAATCCTATGATATACATTTCCTTTAGTTCTTACTATCCCCAGTTAACAGATGAAAAAACGGAAACTCAGGTAGGTCATGCACCAGGTGAGTGGCAGAACCAAGAACCAGGTACAGGTCTGTTTGACTCCAAAGTCCATGTTCGTCTTGCTTTATTGTACTAATGAGATACCTAATGCATTCAGTGCAGACGTGCAACAACGGTTAGTGGTTGCTGGTTACGACTAAGGTTGCCCTAGGAAAATGCAGGTGGGGCTGATAAAAAACAAACGAATAAATGAACCAATCAACAAACAAGCAAAAAAGCCAAAAGCTGGATTTCCTTTTTTTTTTTTTAAGATTTTATTTATTTATTTGACAGAGAGAGACAGCCAGCGAGAGAGGAAACACAAGCAGGGGGAGTAGGAGAGGAAGACGCAGGCTCATAGCGGAGGAGCCTGATGTGGGGCTCAATCCCGTAACGCTGGGATCACGCCCTGAGCAGAAGGCAGACGCTTAACCGCTGTGCCACCCAGGCGCCCCATCCTTTTTTTTTTTTTAAAGATTTATGTACATATTTATTTTTTGAGAGAGAGTGTGAGCAGGGGGAGGGGCAAAAGGAGAGAATCTTTCACGTAGACTCCCCGCTAAGCATGGAGCCTGAGGACGCAGGGCTTGATCCCACAACCCATGAAACCATGACCTGAGCCCAAACTAAGAGTCAGATGCTTAACCGACTGAGCCACCCAGATGCCCCAGCTGGATTTCTTTAGTAGGAACATCTTTGCCACAACAGTGAGTGGGACTGAAGGCAGATGAAAGCTCCAGTTGTGACTGTCTTCAACACACCAAGCTGGCTGAATTCACGTTGGAGGAAAGAGGTAAATAGTATACATTGTCATCCATGTCACCAAACCAAACACCTATGATGGAATTTTTTACCTTCTGGGTGATCGTTCATGCACTGTGAAGTCATGGCAGTGGCTCAGGCAGCGTTGGTGGTGGGCGATTTAAAGGGACAGGTATTTCGATCAAGGAAACCTGAGGTCTTCAGGCGAAAGTGCTCCCCAAACCAATCATTTTGCATTTCCAATGTCTATCTCATCTTCCCCCTTTTTCTCCCGTTGAAATGTGACCTTGGCCTCTGTCTCTGAACCAGACAGCCTTTGACAGATTCAGTTTTATGGCTTTGGTTGAGAACTCCAGACACAAAAGCTTACACAAGTGTTAAGAATGAGCTGTGATAACTACTAAGGAAAGCTCTTGCTGGAGGACCCACAAAGCCCGGAACAAATCTCCAGGCCGTGTAATCACAAGGGGTTTATGCAAACCTCTTAAAGGAGGTTTACACAAATACACATCCAATTTCTTCTTTAGAAAGGGCTGTTCCTTTCCAATGAATCAGTATCTAACAGAGCTTGGCAGGGCATGAGCCTGTCAGCTGGAAGATGAGGTTTTAAAACTCGACCTATTCTTTAAAGGAGAAAATAACCCTTAAGCTGCATTACCATGGCCTACCACGAGCAGCAGGGATGGGGATTCTGTTATCAAGGCATTCTCTGGGCTGGCATTTCCTTTCCAGGCTGCAGCAGCCTCTGCTCGCCTGCCCCTGCCTTGTTATCTGCCTCCTGCAGACGAGACTTGCCTTCGTGTGCGCCGTCACTGGGTATGTATCTGTGAGCAAGGTTTGGCTTCCTGGGCTTTAATTTTGAATGAGATGGAAAACACATTCAGCATAGCCTCTGCCTCCTGTGTCTACGTCATGGGGCAAAGTTCATGCTCATGTTCGTATCTCATGAGAAAGAATGGGCTGCATTGGGTGTAGACATGATGGGATTGTGCTGCAACATGCTATTTTTGAGTACTGAAATACTGGCCTTTGGGGGTAGTATCATACTAGTTTTGGTATTTTTACAAATCTGAAATCTGAATCATTTATGTCTTGAGATCAAGATCAAAGACTCAACTTTCTCAAGGCATGGGAAAAGACACATTGCCCGACGGGCTTCCAGCCTGGCCAGGACTGCTTGGCTCACATCCCCAGGAAGCCCCCAGGTCGTGAATCACAAAGCTTCTATTGAAAGAAGGATTCTTCTGTGCTTTCCCAACGGGGTGGACTGTGAACTGAAAGGGGTGCCAGGAGCCCCATGCTCACTGGGATCTCCATCGGTAGATGGCAACATTGAAGGAAACAGAGATGAATCCAGAATGGCTTATCTGAAACCAAAACCATGCTCTCAACAAAAACCTTGTACTGCCTGCCTCTCTCGGCCCCCTCCCCCAAATATTTGTTTAAAAAAAGATCTCTAAAGTTATCAAACAAGAGATGGGATTATCTGAGTGGCATCACACGAACGTATTTAAAATTATGTTACAACCCCATCTTTTCATCATTCTCTTTTTCCCCTCCCTTGTTCCCCTCCTCTCTGTTCTGTCTCTTTTCTGTCTTGCATCCCCGCTTCATTCCTTTCCCTTCTTGGTCCCAGTTGCCCCCCAGAAGGAGGTAATTGGACCCTCCTAGCAGACGACAGCTGGTGGGGTTGGTAGAGAAGCAGGGAGGAGAGGTGGAGAGAGGGGCAGGGCAGCTAGTCGCTGGCTTTCGCTGCACAGGCTTCTCCATGGAGGGTCCCAGCAGAGCCCTGGGGCACCGCGGTTCTGGTCATCAGCACTGGCTGCATGGACGGGGACAGTGTGTGTGGTTCCATGAACTATCACCAGTCAGAGATGGATCTGTGGGAGTGGTGGGGAGTCATGAGGGGCACAAGTAGAGGGACAGAGCACACAAAATGGAAAAGGGCAGTTATGTGCCATTTTCTGTGATGGGCACGTACCTCTCCCCATGGCTCCACCCAAGGGGGACTCAGTGGCTCATGCTACATTCATAAAGTTTTGAAACCACTGAAAAGTTTTAATCAGGGAAAGCTGATGCTCTATAGCCTCTCTCTGAGGGATAGGACAGCTGTAATTTCGAGTTCCTTTCCTGCACGTAAGCTCCCTTGGTTGTAAGGGTGCTCAATGAAGGGCAATAGAAATCCTTCACATTGTTGTCCATTCTCGGCTTCTTGAAGACCGATCTGTTTCCACAAAGGAAGAAAACCATGGTGTCAACACCATGTCTTTGAGTAGTGTCGATGCTCAGTAAATATTTGATGATAGTTCACGTTCCATGGAAATGTGTTCTATATATTTTTGTATTTTGCTATGAAAGCCTAGTGATCCCGTGGCCCAGTCTCTCAGGAGTCTGTGGGATGCTTGAAATTGGTCTGGTGATGATTCTCTGTTAGAGCTCATTGAGTATTAGAACTGAAGGGACACCCCCTGGCACAGAGGAGGAGAAGTAACTTGCCCAATGAGAGAGTTTTGGGTAGAGAAAGGAATGGTTGCAAAACTTCCCATGTAACATTTGCATAAAGCAGGAGAGTGGGACTAGTGGTGGGTATTTCCACAACCCTGAGAGTTAGCTCAAGGAGCTCTCTGACCTCAGCTTGCTCCTAATTATTCCCCTTTACTGCCTCAGATATAGCCTTCCTCAACCCATTTCCCTTACTGCTGTCACTGTTGGTTGGAAACGCTCTCAGGAACTTCCCAGGCATAATCTGAAGCCAGGCCCCCTGTGAGGAGGGCAGGGAGAGATGGAACAGAGAGGCGCACTGCTCCAGGTTGGTAGGTAGCAGTTGTAATAAGCAAAGGGAACTTACACGTGAGTCTTGCCTTGGGCAGGAGTCAGATGAGGACCCGCCCACCCACCAAACTGTAAAAGGTTATAAAGAGGTCTTAAGTGGGTCCAGTCACGTAGGCCAGACAGGTGTTCTCAGCACCACATTACTGTCTCAAGGCTGTGTCCTTGCAGCAGCTTCTGGAAGCAGGAAAGGGAAGCTGAACCTACATTCCGAGGACAGGGGAGGCGGGAAGGAGCCTCCAAATGCCCTAGGCCAGCTCATCGGTCAGGCAGTGGGCACATTTTTTGATGATGTTCCCACACTGTCGTCTTCCTGGCCCTATGGGGCAGAGGTGAGAAGGTCTGTCTACTTCAGATGCTTGGGCCCAGGCATGGCTACATGTCCTTCTCCTTATGTCCTTAGCATGGCTGAAGAATGCTGTGGATGGGGGTTTAAATGAGATTTTACTAAAGGAAGGGGGTGGGAGGAACGGCGGATAGGCTTGCCTCTTTCCTGATAGACCGACATCATCAGGAGTCAGGTTTACCTACAGATCCGTGCAGGGCAGTCCTCCACCGCACAACAGCCTGGTGGGGCATTCAAGCCAGAAACACAAATTTACAGCAGCTGTGGGGGTGGGGTGGGTGAACTGCCTTTTTTTTTTTTTTTTTAAACAGAGACAATCCCTTCTTCCTCTTCCCCCTCTAGCCTGTTCATTTCCTGCGGATTTCTCTCCCTTTACACAAGAGGGCGCTGGAGCCCACGGTACGGCGCGCTTGGCTCGGAAACGAGGACGCAGGGAAAGACAGAAAAGCGGCTGCGGTGTGTTCCAGGGGATGGCACCGGCCCTGCCAGCTCGTGGTTTCAGGTACTCAGCCTGTACCCCTGATGCAGAGATTCGACATAAGCCCCACCCGGCATCCAGGAGCGTGGGGTCTGGGCCTACCTGTGAGAAAGGCATTGGCCTAGCTGGCAGGGTATCCTGCATGGGCTCCCTGCAGGAAGTGGTTCTGTGAGAACCCACGGCGGGGGGCACTCAGGTCCTGTTAGTTCAGAGGAAAGGAATCGGGGCGATGGGATCTGGGTCTGCGTTCTTGAAGGGCTTTGTCTGGGAGAAAGACTAGACTTATTTCATGGGTCTCCAGCAGCAGAACGGGGCCCTATGAATGATATTGATCAAGAAGGAGACTTCAGTTGAACACAGGAAGAACTTTGTAGGTGTGGAAGGCGGCCTGGTTCAGGCGTACGCGTGGGCTGCGGAGGAAGCCTGGAGCTCACCTGGCCTGCCATTACTAGCTCTGCGACTTGGATGAGTCACTTAACCGCTCAGCCTCCGCGCTCTTCTCTGTAAAATGGGGATAAGGATGTCTCCTTTGCAGGGTTGTGGAGAATCAATAATTTGGAGAAAATTCAGCATAGTGCCTAGCATCTTTCTTTCTTTCTTTCTCTTTCTTTTTCTTTCTTTTTTGTTTTTTAGCCCAATTTTTTTGACAAAAGAGCATAGTCGTTAACCTTGAATGCTTATTCCGTGAAAGACATTGAGCCGTCTCCCATTCATGATCTCCGAGTCCTCAAACAACCCGATGAGGCAAGCATCCCTACCCTTATTTTACAAAAGAGACAAGTGGGGTTTGGAGAGGATAAGAGATTGGCCACGCTGAAATCCTCAGCCAGGTCTGTCTTCGGAGCTGCGCTCCTGCCAGGACACCATGCTGCCTGCCTGTGTCAATGTGGGGTCTGCACCCAGAGGGCCCCTGGGTCTGGCGAGCTGTTGGCGGGTTTATCTATCACACACAATGACGCAGGGGCACATATGTTGTTCTGGCAAAGGCAAGGCGCATTTTCCAATGTCGGTCGAAGCAGTGGATGAATAATACAGGGAGAGGGATCAACAGAAGGGGCAAGAGGAGGCCGGAACCGCATCAATTCCCCTGCCCCCAACAGGGGCAGCAGAAGGTGCAGCTGGCGGGGCCCCGGAGTGGAGCCGCCAGCCCAATCATCTTGCCGCTGGGTTTTGCCCAGCTTTCCCTCTCCATTCTTTCTCGTTTTTGACACTTGTGATTATTACCAATCCTGGTGGCGCTGACACCCGGGAGTGCAATGGTTACCATGGCATGCTTAATAGCGAGAGCAGATGTTTGGCAGGCTAGCTCCATGCATTCTAAACACACAAGGCGAAAGTCGGTGGAGGGCGTAATTGATTTGCTGGCTGCAGTGGGAAGCCCGCCCGTGCCTGCGCTGGGCCAGGGCACGATATACTCGAACATCGCACACAGTCTCATCACGAGCTGACCCCTTGCAGGCCCCTCTGGCCTCACATGTTCTCAATTCCCACCTGCTCTCTTCTCCTCTGCCGGGCTCAACACCTGCAGCCCCACATACAAGCTCTGGTCTGTCTCCTGCCTGGATCTTCAAACAAACTGTTGCCTCAATCCAGGACCCCATCCTTCATCATGTGGGCAATGCCCACAAGCCCCTCAGTCCTCAGCCTAGACATCCCTCTCTGGCATGCCTTCATGAGGTCCCACGTGGCAGGATCACCCCATTCCTACCCTCTCATAGGACTTACTGCTGTGCTGTAATTGCTCTTTTGTTTACCTTCCGGATAGAAGGTGAGTTTCTTGAGTGCAGAAACCATATTTACAGGAATGATTTTGACTATAATTCATAAAAAAAATTACCTGAAATAAAAACTCCCATCCTTTATCATTCATTTCTTGCATCATTGTATCATCACATTTCTTGCAAAACACATCACAATTGGTCATGATAGCAGGTGCCCATGTCTTCCCTCCAAACAGGATGATGGGTATCTGCATACAAAGTATAGTCTCCTACCTCTGAGCCCCTGTTGGCACCTTGCCTCCATCCAGAAACCTGGTGCCCTTCTCTCATTCACCTGTACCTTTTCAGATCCTGTCCCTCAATCAAGACAGCTCTCAACTACTGTTTCATCTTCTCCGATATACCCTTCTTCCCCAAGCAGATGCGAGCACTTCTCAACAACAGACCCCTTCCTAACACCCCCACTTCCACCACACACTAACCCCACGGCATACTGTGTACGTTTCTTTCAGCATCCGTGACTTTCTAGGATTTGGTCAAGAGCAGTGGAGAGCCCAGGCTCTGGCCTCAGGCTTGAGTTCCTGTCCTGAGCCTGCCATTGACTTGTTATGTCTAGCTTTGGACATGTTGAATGACCTCCCAGCCTCATTTCCCCCTTTGTTGAAATGGATATAATCACGTCTATTTCACTGGGTTGTCGTGTGGATTAAATGAGCTACTGAAGAGAAGAAAATCTGTAACTCTGTGTATGGAACACAATAAGAACTCCTTAAATGGGGGGCGCCTGAGTGGTTCAGTCGGTTAAGCATCCGACTCTTGATTTCAGCTCAGGTCATGATCTCAGGGTTGTAAGATCAAGCCCAGTATTGAGCTCTGTGCTGAGCCCGGTGCCTGCTTAAGATTCTCTCTCAAAAAAAAAAAAAAAGAACAAGAACTCATTAAATGGTTGCTATTGTTAACTCACTATTTACATATTTGCCTAATGCCAGCAGGCGGAGTGCCCTCCTCGAGGTCAGGTGCACCCTGCCGCATGATCCGAGCTCATGGCTGGGTGAGTGGAGGAAATTTACCCACCCTGCTGAGCTCTGCTTTCCTTGTCTGTAAGTTGGGGTTATGAAATCATCAAGAGCATTAAATATCTGAGTCCCTTTGAAACCGTAAAGCTCAAAAGCGATTTGAGTCAACTTAAAAGAGCTGGTATGAGAGGCAATGCATGGAGCAGAGGCATATTGAATTTCTGCTTCACTTTGAAGATGCTGGGCTGAGGCTAGTTTGTGATTGATTATTGCCCTCGTGACACAGGTGGTTTGCGCTCACCTCACCCAACCAGTTCTGAACCAGGTAGGGAGGCAGAGAAAGGACAGGAGTGTGTGTGTTTGTATTTGTGTATGTAAGTGTATGTGTGCGTTCATATCTGTGTGTGTGTGTTTACGTGTTTTGGGGAGGGAAATGGCAGAGAGAGAGAAGGTTTTCTGGGGACAGAATCACTGAGAATTTGCCTGGAGGAAAAAAAGACACTTTGGTCTTGACATTATTTTCCAATAACCACAACTAAGAGTAAAGAAATGGCCAGCTTTATCCTAGTGACTCGAATATCAAATTACTAAAGAAGAGTCAGAAAGCTTTTTCAAATGGTTTAACGTAGAGTATTGACAAAAGCGAACATTTGTGAAGGTCACTGAGCTGACCCCTAGCTGGGTGGTAGGGTGGGGAGGATTGTGTCATTTCTGCTATCCCAAAGTGTTCACAGCCTTTCTTGCCCCCTGCCTGCTTTAATAAAAATTCTGTGATTTTTAAAAACTGCTTCAAAAGAATACAGCCTGGTTCATATTTCTCAAATTATGAAGTGGATTATTTTATGTCGTGTTTTCAACAGTTGGAATTTCCACCGGTTTTGGAAAATTACACGGGATACGTAGTCGTCCCCCACTAACGCAGTGCTCTCTCCATTCTGTGCTTCTGTGCATGGACCGCCGGTGCTTCCGAGCACGGTGTGGGCTAGAGTCAGCTTGTGCGGACTGCCTCACTTTACCGCATCACGTGAGAGCTGCGAATGAAGTCTCTGGATTATTGCCTGTCTATACTTGAAGGACTTCTCGGGCTCCCACCATGGGATGATAGGCCCGCACACCTCTGAGGTCCGGAGAGCTGGATTCTCAATCTGCATTTGTCAGATCTGTCACACCACATTTGTTACACCTTCCTCACACCAAGAATGTATTTTCTCCACCCTGGGCTTCAGCTGCTCATCTGGAGAACACCAGGTGATCATATGGTGTTTCTTTTCTTTTCTTTTTTTTTAAGATATTTATTTATTTGACAGAGAGAGACAGACAGCGAGAGAGGGAACACAGGCAGAGGGAGTGGAAGAGGAAGAAGCAGGCTCATAGCGGAGAAACCTGATGTGGGGCTCGATCCCAGAACGCTGGGATCACGCCCTGAGCCAAAGGCAGACACTTAACCACTGCGCCACCCAGGTGCCCCATCATACGGTGTTTCCTCATTAGTCTGTTGAGATGGTGAATTGCATCGATTAGTTTTTGATTGTTGGACCACCCTTCCGTTCCTTGGGTAAACCTCATTTGGCACTATACTTTTCATGGATTGTTGGACTTCATTGGCTAATATTTTGTTCGGGATTTTTGAGCCTATGTTCGTGAAGGATATTAGTCTGTAGATTTCTTTGTTTGTAAATATCTTTGGTTTGGGTAGCTGGGTAATCTAAAAAATGAATTGGACAGTGTTCCTTCCCGTTCTATATTCTGGAAGAGTTTGTATAGAACTAGTTTTATTTCTTCCTTAAATGTTTGGTGGAATTTTTCAGTAGACTCCATCACTTTGAAGGTTTTTCATGCTCTAGGCGGTTGCAGGATAAGTGAGCGTGATTCCTGGGGTAGGTTTGGAGGGCTGGCCCACCTCAGGCCCTTTAGAAGCTCCCTGTGAATAAAGAAATAGGGGAATTGCTTTCCTCCAAATCACACACCCAAGGCTCCTCTTCTGCAGTCACTTCTAGTGCTCTCTCACCAATGTGTAGGTCATGATCTTCCCAGAACGATTTTCAGTCTTTGGGAGATAGCATGGTGTGGTGGGAAAAGCTCAGATTCTTGGCCTTGGCACGTACCCATCACGTGACTGCCGGCCCACACTCCTGAACCTCTCAGAGCCTCGGTTTCTGCATCTATCACTGGGCATGGCAAATTTTAGCTGACCAGGCTATCATGAAGATTGAAGGAGATAATACTTAAAAATGTCTGGCATAGTAGATTTGCAGTGAGTGCTAGCCTCCTTCCTGGGGAAATAGGAACACCCTGTCCCATTTTACTCAGGCTGTGGGACCCATCTGGATAAAAAGCCTGTTTACTTACCTCTGAATCTGGGAGAGAGTTGTTGTTGGTTTTTTGTTTTGTTTTGTTTTTTTTAGGGGAGTCAGAAATGCAAAGACAGACCTTATTTATTTTTTATTTTTTTATTTTTTGCCATCTGTTCAACAAGACGAATGAGTTTACCTTGAAAATAGTCACATTTCAAAGTGATTGCTGGATGGGAACAATTTGTTATAATGCTCCAATTCCACTGCTTCTTTCCCAGTGGGGAGAATGCCCTCTTCAGTTACTGAGGCTCCAGAGCGTTGCTTCCTAATGGGAACTGGAGAACAGGCAGCTATTCAAATTCTAACTAGAGCCTAGAAGGATGGTTCCCTCTTGATTGAAAAAAAAAAAAAAAAAAGTCATGAGTCAGCTGCTTAGGAAAATGCCTCACTGATGATATTAGTACATAGAAGCAATTTCATCAGTCTGGGAAGCGCATTTTCAAGAGGCAAGATTGGCAGGGCAGAAAGGACAGAATATTAATGAAACTGTCATAGGGGACAATAGTGCTGTTTTGGTTCTGGGCAGCAGAGGGAGCTGTTGTTTCCTAATCCTGAAAGACATATTTGGCAGGAAGGTGACCATCTTGGAGTCTGGGAGACTCTTAACCTCTCCTTGTTGGCTGTCATAGAGTTCCACGATTTACTTAGGAAAATTGCACTTGGATGGCTTAGACCTCACTAGGAAGAACCAGAGGGCAAAGGATGGTTAGTTACAGTATTAGCTAACACTCCGCATAAAATTTGCTACTAGTCAAGCACACTTCTAAGTACTTCATGTATGTTAACTCATTGATTCTCACAACAGCAGTATGAGGTAAGTAATAATATTACTAAGCACATTTGGGGATGAGGAAACTGAGGGAGAGGGAGGTTAAGTGACTTCTCCATGGTTACACATCTAATAATTTTCTGTACTCTTAGCCATTAATAACAAGTTGCATTTGTACTTTTCATTTTATTTGATCTTATAGACAGCTCTATGAGATAAGTACATTTTATTACTATTATTTTATTAGTGGAGAATCTGGGGCCGAGAGAGAGAGACAGAGAATAAGGGAGAACGAACTTTGCAGACTTTGGGCTTGAAGTGTTCAATAGATACTTACAGTGCTAATGTTCTAGTCTTCCTATAATTGGCCAATAACACAGAAAAAGAGTCAGAGAGCAGAACTCACTTCCAAATCTCAATCGAAGTTCACTGCTTTTTACTGCTACCCTGTTTCCCACACACATCCCTCCTCTGTGCTGGGCTCTGTGGGTGTGAGAGGTCAAGAGATGCAGAAGCCTAGTCTCTGAGTTGCAGGTGTCCTGGAATACATTGACATCTCCCCTGCTTGAGTTTCTCAGCCACTGGATCTGGAAACATGGGGTATAATTTTAGCTCTCTCAGTTGGTAGCCTGGTGACTTTGACCTTGGGTTTCTCTAATCAATCTGGGGAAGAGTGTTTTCAGGAGGCAAGACTGAAAGACAGAAGAAACGAAAATATCATTTCCGTCACTGCATGAGAGAGGGAGAAGGGAAGTCCTGCCCCTCTGAGGTTTACTTTCAGTAAATCAGGTATTTGGACCACACAATGGTGACTCTTAGGGTCAAAAGTCTCTTTTAGGGCTGACATTCTATGAAACCACAAGTTTATGTAGAGCCTGAAGTGTATTATTAAATCTCCATATGATGACAGGAGACCGCAACCCAAAGGAACGACTCTAATGCAAGATTCTTCACCTTGGCACTATTGATGTTTGGGTTGGATAACACTTGCTGTAGGGGGTGTCCTGTGTATTGTAGCAGCGTCCCTGGCCTTTGCTCACGGGATGCCAGTAGCACCATAACCTCCTTGAGTTGAGTTGGTTGTACCATAACCAAAATACATCCCCTAATAGTGGGAATGTACACACTTTGGTAGACCAGGAGGACAGATGCTTTAGGTTGATGATGGTGATGAATAACACCATAACTGGCTGCTATGTCCCAGGCCCTGTTTTACACAGTCACACATGTAGTCATGGTCTCTTTTCATCTTCATGGCCTCCCTATGGGTTTGGTATTGTTAACCCTGTTCTATAGAAGAGGGAGCTGAGGTACAGAGGGCTTGAATAACTTGGTCAAGGTCACATAAAGCTCATAAGTAGTCACCTGAGACTATATTCCAGTGCTTACACCATCTGCTTTCCTCGATTAGTGGAGATGGCAAGACTCAAAGTGTGGGCCACAGACTGGTGTTGGCCAATAAGACTGTTTGCTTAAGTCTGTGTTGGACTAAATCATTTGCATCACTAAGCACACCATTATAGTTCAACTAATATATATATATATATGGCCAGACTTTCTCAATGAAGGAAGGATTGCATAGATTTATACACTGACACAAGCTCCTTATCTTGTTGCAGGCAAACATTTTGTTGCAAGCAGGCACAGAAATGAAAATGTCATCTAATATTTGCACAGAATTTTACCATTGACAAATTGTACTCCCTTCTGTAATCTTACATGCTTCTTATAGGTGTGCCTTTCCACACCCTTTGAGGTTCACTGAAGAGGCAACATAGGGTAGATTCACTTTCCAGTTGAGGAGACTAAGGCTTAGGAAATTAAATGATTTGTTTTTGCTCTTGAGATAAGTTGGGGGTCCAAAGTATGAGTCCAGGTTTTCTAACTCATAATTCATTGTTCTAAGTTCTAAGATAGGACTGTGTTCTGACCATATCAATAAGTGACTCTCTTCCTCTGTCCAGCTCCATGTCATTGTAAGGACCTAAAAATAGATGATCTTTCCTTCATTGGATACTCTATTGTAATACGACATGGTTATCCAAAGAAACAACATCATAATTCTTTGGTCAATGTACTTTCCATTCAAAAAGCACAGTGCTCCCCTGAATCCCTGGCATTTTGGAAAGAGCCTGAGTTTTGGACTCAATCCTAGCTCCCTTATTACAAATTATGTGATTTGGGGCACTTTTTAAAGCCCCTTAGACCCTCAGTTCCCTCATCTGTCAGATGGACGTAATCACACTGACCTATTGAATTGTTGCAATTGTCAAATTACATGTGTTCAGTGCATACGGTGCCTACAAGGTCAAGTGCGTGGTGGGAGTGAGGTCAATGTGACTTTTCTCTCCTTCCTTTTATCTAGCATGTTTTTTGGTCCACTTCCAGATCTCTAAAACTGTCTCCCAACATAGTAACTAATAACGCTGGAAACTAATCTTTATCACTAATGCACAATCCATCTGGGAGAAAACCATTCCTTCTTAAATCAGGACTAATCAACGAGGCCTCAAGACCCAGCTCCATCCTACCCTGAGCTCGTAGGAACAGATGGAAAATGGGCTGGGCAGATGGAAAAACTCCATTTTCCAACAGGAATTATTTATTTGTGAAGTTGGAACCACTTGGAATGAATATTTTGAATTAGGAGGATGAAATATTGTAAGATGCACAACAGGGCCATGAAATTAACTAATGCACTGTGACTACCAGCGTCACTGTGAGGCAGGGAGTAGGAATAATAATGGGGCCTTCAAAAAATGGTTCAAACACATAAATTATTTACTTGTGTGTGCGTCAGTGTCAATGACTCCCTTGAAGCTGTTCTGCTGATGGCGTTATCCTTCATGCCCTTCCTAAGAAAGACTGTTCTTATTGCAAGGTCCTTTGTCTTTGTGATCAGGTTATTATGGAACATGAATATTAGAAAATACATAGCTATCACTTTATGAGACCTGTTTAGCGTTAGACACTGTGTGTGTTTTCCATACTTTATATGCAGCCTTTGTAATGATCCTGCAGAAGAGGGACTTTAAAGCCTACTGTTTTACAGCTGAAGAACCTTAACTTCACTGGTACTAGGTGACTTACCCAAGTCACACAATCGTATGGAAGAGGTTTTCCTGCCTCTATTCTTGCACCTCAGCAGTTTCCCCCAAATGGCCCCTGAGCAATCGAAACATTCCTCTGGTCGTATCACAGCCCTTTGTGCTTCGTATGGAGTCTTGGTTGGGCATCAAGGGCCTTCAAGACCTCATTCTACCTTCTCCAGCTTTGCCTCCTCACTTTCATCCAGAGCTTGAAGTGTATGTAGCCTAGTTCCCAGACAGAGGACAGATTCGTGTCTCAGGGGTTTTGTTCATCTTCTTCGACTTACCTGGAGAACTCAGCCCTGCCACCCAAGCACCCCACTCACATCCCCATTTTGGCCAGTTGCTTCTCCTTTGCCAGGGCTTGGCTCAGTCATAGATACTCTAGGAAGCCTTCCCTGACAACAGCCATGCTGCTATCAGTGGGCTGAGCTGCGTGCCTCTCCGCTGGGGCCGAGGACCCCTGGCTTTTCTCTCGCCCAGCACTTATACTCTGTTGTACTCAAAAGCTTTAGTGTCTGCGTTTGCTAACAGACTGTGAGTCCTATGTCATTCATCACCATGTGCCCGGTACCCACTACAGCGCTAAGCAGAGTGGGGTGTTTGTTTTTGTTGAACCAATGAATGAATAAATGAATGGATGAATGGATAAGAAAGACAAATGCTTCCTGCTAAATCATCTATGCGGTATATCTGTGGTTTTTGTAATGGCCTCAGACCAACAAATAACTAAGTTATCCATATAGGAATAAGTCACTAATGCCCCATTAGAGAGGGCTGAGGGAAACCGTAGTGTTGGCTGAGTGCTGTTCTCAGAGCGAGAAGAATTAAGTGGGGAGAGATGTAAACAGGGAGTAGACGTGCATTTTCTGATCCACTAGGAGCCAGGGGTAGAAGCTACCAACAGACCAATTCCAGACAGGGGTCGCTATCAGAAGGAAGGAAGTCCAAGTCAGTCAGTGGTGTTTGGGCAAGGGCACTTTCCGGAAAGTCTAGAAGTATTTTGGAAAATCCACTCAAACTGTTTACTGACGCCTGACCATACAAGGTGCTCAGGAAATACTTGTTAAATAAAAAAGAGAGAACTGTACAGGTCTGAGTTCCTCTTTTCCCTCCCTAGACACAAATGACCCCAAGTTATTAGAAGCCCCAGAAGGAAGCAGCACCCGCGCCATTTCTGCCCGCATGGGCAACCAAGGGTGGGGGTCATCACAGCGTTTGGAGCTGGGAAGCTCTGTGTTAAATCATGTCTCTACTGCTCTTTGGCTGAGTCTCTGAACCTCAACTCTTCCTTCGTAAAGTGGAAATAATTCCCATTTCTAAATGCTGTCATGAATATCAGGTGAAATTATAGCACCTGGCCCACAGCATGTGTTCAATACTGAGAGCTCCCTTCCCCTTCCCTTGGGCTCAGGGGACCTTGGCATGAGGCGGCAGGACACAAATCCCAAGGCGTACAGTGTGTGGGAACACGGTTTCTTGCACCCTGCCAATCTGGCTCTTGGACTGGGGCAGACCTACTGCTTCTTGCTGGAAACCAAGCCAGGATGGAGTGGGACTGGCAGGACTGGCAAGGAACGTCCTCTAAGAACTGTGTGAGGGAAGGCGAGTTCTCATCTGTCTCCCACTCCTGCACTTCAGCAAAGCCACAGAATTTCTTGGACGCTCAGCGTCCTCACCTGCAAATGCCACCATTCTTCTTGCATCTCACTCCACTCTGGCCCATTCTGGTACTTTCCCCCCGTCAGGAGAGAGGGTTTCCCTGGACACATGCCCTGGATACTGCACCGGCCATCACAGCTGACCTGGTCAGAAACCCATTCCTCCAGGAGGTGGGGGAATAATGAGCCCCAAATGTGTCTTCCAGAGGCAGGATGTAGATTGGATCTCAGGCTCTGGAAGCTCCCATTGTGCAGAGATAGGTCTTTGTTTTGGGTCTGCCTGAGAAATAGCCGGGGCCTGACTAGAGTACATGCAGGCCAGCTAAGGAAAATATTGATTGAATTACAAGCGTGAGGATGGTTACTAAAGAACAGAGGAGACTGAACCGGTCAAGGGATAGTGGTACCTTCTCTCTCCTTCTCTGTCCTTGGAAGAAGGTGGCCGAGACCTGGCAACCTTCCTGATGCTTCGTAACTGGAATATCCTGTCATTCGTGTGATCCTGTACTTGGAAGGAGCTACTCCTCTTTCCCATCACTGACAGATTTTCATCCATCTCAAGTGCTTCTGCGGACAGAAAGCTACTGACCTTAGGAAGCAGCCCACTTCCTTGTTTATCGGTGCTGATCCCTAGCATGTCTGTTCTCTGGTTGAATCAAAATCCATCTACCTATCCACTCCTCACTCCACTCGTGGACCCAAAGGGGGACAGAGTGCCTCTCCTACCTGCCTTTCTGTTTCTTCGCTCTATCACATGCTGAATCAGGGGCAGGTGGTGCCGTGGTTAAGGAGTAAGAAGCGTTGAAGGGGCGCCTGGGTAGCGCAGTCGTTAAGCGTCTGCCTCCGGCTCAGGGCGTGATCCCGGCGTTCCGGGATCGAGTCCCACATCGGACTCCTCGGCTGGGAGCCTGCTTCTTCCTCTCCCACTCCCCCTGCTTGTGTTCCCTCTCTCGCTGACTGTCTCTCTGTCAAATAAATAAATAAAATCTTTAAAAAAAAAAAGGAGTAAGAAGCGTTGCTAACCAAGGGCAGTGGGTGGGGGTGTTCTGGGGTTGAGATGACTTATTTGGGATGGGCTGTTTATTCAGAGGTACATACATAGGAAGGTGCAAGTGGGGAGTGTAGGCCAGGATATGGATTATGGAAAAGTTTTATACAGTAAGGGCCCTATCCTGAGCTCCCTCCCCAACTAGAGTCAGTTCTGGAAGAGAGAAACGAAGCTTTCTTTCTTTTCTTTTCTTTTTTCTTTTTTCTTTTCTTTCTTTTCTTTCTTTCTTTCTTGGTGGTGGTGGTGCTGGTGTTTTGTTTTTTGTTTTTAACTCCCCGATGCCTAGAAGGGCCAGACACAGGGTTAGTGCAGTTGTTGTTGCCATGATTGATCAAACTTTACATCCTCTTTGGCCACAAGAGAGGGTAGAAAGGAGATTAAAATAGAGACCAATTTTAGAAGAACAAATTGGAACTGTCTGGAGAAGGCATTGTCTTAGAGATGACAAGTAGTGAGGTTCACATCCCTGGAGGTGTTCAAACATAGGGAGTCTGAAGGAAACTGTGCTTAGAGACAGCATGAGAATGTTGAAAAATGATTTTGCTGTTTGGAATCTCCCAGGGATTGGCCTATTGATCAGTATTTTGGAATTCCAGTGAAACAGAACCCAGGTAGGGATCCCCTCATGGAACTGCTGAAGATCGTATGGGAGAATGGGATGTGTGTTTTGAGCAAGGGCTTGGTGCAAGGCACCAGTTGCCTGCTATCCACCAGCTAAGTCTTCGTCAGAGCTCAATCTGCTTGCGAATTTGTCTGGAATCCATTCCTATCAGCACCATCTGTTTGCGATTGTCCTACCATCTGACCATTTACCCTTTGTCAAGTTCCTTCTTCTGGGCACCCCCACCGCCAGTTAGAGTCTACCCATTGTCCAATCTGAATAAACTGAGTCTGAGGAGAGACTGGGCAGCAGAGAGGGGAGGAAGTGGGGAGACCTTCCGATGTGTTGGCATTCAGGGCCATGACGTGTCTGCGAAGTCCCCACCAGGCCTTCACACAGAACCCGGGGAGAGAGCATGTGGCTGAGCCGGAGCCATATTGTGCCCCAGACAGTCTGATGGCTCCACAAATAATATTGATGCCTTTTGTTTGGAAACTCTTTTTGGAGGCTTCCCATTTCCCAATGAGCCACGCTAAGTGCTGGGCCTCCCCCAAGCCACTGCCTGTTGCATGGTCCCGCAGCTAACTGTGCAGGGAGATGAAGGGCCCTGAATGCTAATGAGAGGAATGACTGGCATTCCTGAGGCACCCCAGCTCTGGGACCCTGCCTTTGTTGCTAAGGAGCAGTGGAACTGTAGCTGGAAGGCTGTAAGTAGGAGGGGCAAGGAGAGAAAGAGAAGAAAGGCCAGCATTTGTTTGCAGAGCTCCACAGTTCTCTGGCCTGCTCCAAAGCTGTCCAGTTGCTGGTCCCAATTAGAATATCAAACCCTGTATTGCTTCCCTTAATGATCTTGGGAAATTCCTCTGAAGAGTCAGGGAGCACTTAGCAAGCTCTTTGGACTGCGCGATCTATACCATTGTGTTTCTGCTTGTGTGAACACACAACGCCCAGAGTCCTGAAAACACCTTTCATTTCAGTCCCCACAAGACAGTGATGTTGCTGGGAGATCCGGAAAAGGGCAGGAGGCCATCGGGCTTCAAAAGTTTCATGCGGGGGCTCCGTTCTACAAATGTTTTCCGGGTGCCCACTTGGGTGAATCTGCGCTCCGTGCTGGAGACAAAGCTGGGGAAGACCTTAGCCCTTTCTGGGAGTGACCTCCAGACTTGCTGAGGAGAAAGACCACACATACTGGAGAGAATTTTGCAGGTTATTCACTCTGTGACCTGCAAGCCACTGTTCGACTTGAAGTTGTGCACTGGGTTCTGATCCTGACTCAGTCACTCAATAGCTGTTAGCCCTTAGGCGAGTGCCTTGACCACCCTGAGCTTCAGTTCTCATATGTACATCGTATATGTATGGCAGCACAGCAATGCCAGCTTAGCTGGGCTACTGGGAGGAGTCAGAGCAGGTGAGAGAATGGAGAACAAGAACGTGGAGGGCATGGTCTCTGCCCTCCAGGACCACGTGATCATGGAGCCCCCTGTTGGCTTGGAAGGAGTCTGTACTTGGAAAAGTCATTTGATGATTTGGTCCATTGACTGGGGTAAATGGAGATACTGTATAAGAATAAAATAGGAAACCAGTTTCCCCTTATGGAGCATGTCTACGTGACAGGTATAGTGCTGGGCGGTTTGCACCATTATCTCCTGTAACATGACTGACTCTGCGGGGTAGGTAGTGAATTGCGCAGGGTCATACATCTGGGAGGGGTCTGCCCAGCTGGTGAGATTCAGCCTCTGTCATGTCTTCAGTGATCCATCTTTAGAGGCTGAGGCTTCCGGACAGTTCGGGCAGACATAGCTGACTCTGGGTCTCTCCGGGGCATACTGGAGTCTGAACAGTCCGCGCACACACTCACCTGTGTAGAAAGGTTCTGCTAGAGAAACCTGGTCAAGACCACAGACACCAGACTTTCTCTCCCCAGTGTGAGAAGTTCACAGTGACACAGTCACAGGGAGTATACAAAACAACACTGATCTTGGGGGTGGGAGGAGAGAGAAAGAGAGAGAGAGAGAAAGAGAGAGAGAGAAAGAGAAAGGTGGCAGATTTTCCATAAGCAAATCATGGAGAAGTCCTAGGATAGAGGTCAACCAAGATTCTAAAGCATAATGACGTCATAGCATTTTCCTGTTTGTGTCCAGCGGTTCGTCTCATGGCAAGGCCTCATTTAACATCTGCTGTCACATTGTCACCTTGATATCTTAGCTTTATCGATGACTTAAGTTGAATTCTGTTTCTTTCAGGGTTTACTCAGAGAAAATCTAATGGGTATTTACTTTTGCAAAGTGGAAGTCTTGCAAATGCACACATGCACGTGTGCACACACACACCTTGGGGTAAAGTAGTGGACACTTCCAGACAGGAGAGGACCCAAGAATAATTGTCCCTTGGTTCTAAAAGGCAGATATATCTCAAAATGTGTTTTTGCTATGGGGGTAGCCTTATGTCCCTATGTCATTTCACAGAGACGTTGTTCAAGCATCCTGACGCTCAGCAGCTAAGGAGGGGCACAAGAAAGGTCCATCCCTACCACGTGCAAGAACTGGCCAAATGGCATGACTCTCAGTAACACTTCTGTGAAACACTCAGTGTAAACTATTCCTGTTTTACAGTTGAAGGAACTGAAGCTCAGAGAGATGGAACACTTGCCAAGCCTCCCACCTACTAAGTGCCGGAGCTGGATTTTGGCTGCTTTTAAAGCCTTTTTCTTTTTCTGCCCTCTGTTGAAGGGTGGGTAGTACTGGTGGTGTGACTGTGGATCCAGATATGGCCATGGCTCCCCCACTTCCAGAAACATTCGGTCAGCCAGCTCTGTAGGGAGTACAGGGTGTGCATGACCTGTAGTCGCGTGGCTCTGGGCCACCTTTCGTGTTGCCTTCTGTGTCAACAGGGTCTCCTCTAGTTGCGTGAGTTGGGGGGTGCTGAGGCTATCCGTCAGGAGCGAATCTAGATGTTGCATACAACGAATTGGGTAAGGTAAGGTTACACCCTCCAGGCCCCATGATTGCGTCTGATAACCCTGGCTTCATGGTTAGGGCCTCCCATCATCCAACCCTCTTTCCAGCCCACTTCCCCACAGAGATGTAGGGTGGACAGGGCATTCTTAGGTATGTGACCAATGTTTTCCAGAAGGCTCTATCCCTCTGGCCAGTTATCAACAGGCACAGCCCAACAGCTTTTCTACCCTTTACTTCTTTGAGCCTCTCTTTCCTCAACGGTATTGAGTACCATTTACTCAATACGGTAAACCCCGGCACACTGAGTTGTCAGAGTTGGGTGAAACAGAGCACGTCCGGTTCCCAACACGTGTTTGTTGCCCAATGTATACTGACTTGTCTGACCTAATATTCTACTTTTCCTCACTTGACATTTTAGTAGCATGAGAAAGCCATGTTTGTTTGATTACTTCTTGACCTAAAACACAGCTAGCAGGTCCAAGGGTTCTAGAATGTTAGAGAGATGGTCAGTTGGACTCAAGAGGCATTTTTCTGGGTTACTCAAGGATTATAAAAACTAAAGTAGGTCAAACTTGAAGCCCTTAAAGATCGTTGATGTTAGTGGATCAAAATTATTTTGTTCTTAAGGTTTTGTTTATAAGATTTTATGAGACATCCCCCTATATAAAATGGATAAAAAGGGATGCTCAGAGAGCTTTTTACTTTCCCCCTTGACCTAACTCCTTTGTCCTGTCTCCCGCACAAATTTGAAAACCAGAATCCAGGCCACTCAGCATTGACGATGGTTCTGGGAACACATTTGTCTCTGAAGTCCTGGGTCGGTATTCCTCCGGGGAGCTCATGCTCTCTGTGTGGTGTTATGTGCATGTGAGTGTGTGTTCCCTGGGAGGTGCAAAGTTGGATAGAAGAACTGTGGGAACTCGTGGAAAGTTTTGCTTGATTTTCCTGCCAGAGAAAGTAGAGATGTTCCCTATTTCCAGAACCCCTTGTCCCAGGTGTCAATCATTAAAACTTCTATCTAATACCCTGGGAAAATATCCTTGGGGACAGTGTAACATGACCTAGTTTTGTACTAGAGAAAATATCTCACTTATTCAGAAAACTCACTTGGAATTCTGCTCCTATCCTTAGTCTTAATGTCTTGCTAATAATTTTATTTTTCTGATAATGTGGACATCCTTCCTAGAATAGTGACTAGAGGAAAGGCTGGTTTACTCATCCAAAAATGATGTATCGAGGTCTCTTACGTGACAGGCATTTTGGGGAGTTGACCACAATATCTAGCATATTTTTTACTCTATGGAATTGCAGGGTTTGCAAAAATGAAGTTTCATCAACAATACAGAAAAAAAAATCATGTTAATAAGGAGCTTTATTAGAATAGAAGGGGACTTTAAGAAATTGGGCTTTTGCCACCTCGGGAGAGGAAATCCAGTTTTCTCGGGTCACTCTGAGCGGCTTGTGAGGGAGCGTCATGGCCAGAAAAGAAGTCCGAGTCCAAAGCGTCTCCAGTCACTGTATCGGCCTCACTCAGGCCGGAGAGAAACACGTGTCTGGGTAAAAAGGAAGATAAAGGAAACATCTGTTCTCACAATATGGGCTTGTTATCATAGCTCCTTTAAGTACCAAAGTGCTGGCTCCAAGAGCATATTTTCTCCCGCACGGAATCTCCGCAAGGCTTGGTCGATTTTCCGAGGGCTCAGGGATAGGTTGTAAATGAGATTGTAGTTGTGAATGAGGCGTCTGGCCCGTTCCTTCTCCAGAACTCCTGTGATTGGGTTGGGTGGGTGGGAAGTTTTGAAAAGAGGATGAAGAAAGCAAAAAAGAGAAAAAAAAATCTATATTAGCTTGAATGACTTCCGAGTAAAAACAAAATGCTAATATTTTGACACGTTCAGCTTGTTAAAGCAATTGAAGCTTATTCTTTGTGGCTATAAAACTTTAAAGGCCAGTTTTTAAAACAGGCGGGTGCCTGCTAAAATCAGTTTCTAATTTTTCTGGGTAATTTTTTATCTTACTGAAAGAGCCAAACATGTTCCCAACCATGCAGGATTCGAACAGCTCATTCTTGTGCATTTCTGGACATGTATTTACTGTGCCTCCCTTCTGCTTGCTGTGTGATCACAGGTAAGTCATCTCATTTCTCATCGCTCGGAGTTGAAAGCTGTGTAATAGAGACGGTAGCGTGTATCACCGCAGGGTGTACTCTGGTACCCATGCCTTGTATGTATCAACGCCAAGGTGCTTTCCAAGTTCAGGATACGTGGATTTGGGTGGTTGCAGTGGAGAACATGGCATCAGCCAAGACAAATAACTCCTTCATAAGCTCCTCATTGTGAGCTCATCTAGGGCAGATGCTGTGCTTAGGAATATAGAGGATTTAGACAAGGAAACTTTTACCTGAAGAAGATCCCCAACCAGTTGAGACGGTAAGATATGCAGAAAATTAGCTGGAGTGCCCGAATAGTGACTGATACTTCCACATGTATATAACATTCACTACGTTTCAGGCATGCTTCCAAACATATTACCAGTAGTAATTCATTTAATGCTCATAACAACCCATTTTACAGAGGGAGAAACTGAGGCATAGAAGTGGTAAGTCACTTGCCCAAAGTTGCTTGAATCCAGGCATTTAACTACACTGCGTCATAGAATAAGGGGGAAGAGTTTGTTGCGAGTAAGGCTCAGATCACTTCCTAAAGATGTTCCCTGAACTGTGCAGATCTACACTGCAGGTGTCAAGAAAAGCTTTTCAATATCTTTTATAGGGACTAAAGATGCATCCCTTGTATGTTCTTCTGTTATCCTGTGCTCGTGCAGGCTGTAATGATGATTGTGAAATTCTTTCTGAAAGAGGCCAGATGAAGTCCCCTAGTCATTTTGTGAACACCACAACCAGTCCTTTAAAGTTTGGGTCTACTGGACACCTGTTACCTCCATTTAAGCTGCCAGGTATTGTTCCTATTTAAATGAGCAAGGACTGTGGAGCATCATGCCCCCCTCTGAACCTCTCTGTGATGGGTGTTCTTAACAGTGGGTTGCAGACAGACGGTGTCCTAATGTGATTTATTCTATTCAGTTCTATTCGGTTCTATCCCGTCCCGTCCCATCCCTGTTTATTTTCTGTTCTATGTAGGCTTGTTTATTCTCTCTCTCTTCTATTAGAATGTTGATCCTTTCCTCTGCAGAAATATCTTTCTGTGAGTTGGCCCATTGCATTTCTGCAGTTCTCTGCCTTGGGTGGCTTCTCTTGGTCTGGTCTAGCTTGGATCCCTCAAGACATCTCCTCTGGAAGTATAAGTCATGGGCTTTGGATGAAGTGTCTGACTGGGAAGGTACTTTAACCTTCTGAGCCTCAGTCTCAACTTTAAAATAGGGATAATTAAACTGTATGAAAATAAATAAAATAATGAAAGCTTAGCACCGTGCCCAGAACTATTAAGCACTCATTAATGCAGGCATTATTATAGGATGATTATAATAGTTATAGCACCAATATTATTCTAAATCAATAAGAATGTGTCTTCATAAGAAGAAATTTTTAAAATGCATAAAATGTAGTTTATATTTTAACTAAAATTAAAAGTAGTGTTAAAAAAATACATGTAGGGATCACTACTGGTGTGTGGAGGGGCATTTTTTGCTATCTGCTGAGCTTTACCATTGGTAGAGGAATCCTAGTGTCAACCAAAGTCCATTGACTGAAATTTGTATCTGTCTAATTTGCTGTCATTAGGGGCTGCCCAGGACAGCTGCATAAAATAACCCTTACAATCCATCTTGGTGCTGAAAAGCCTGTTCTTGTCCCACCAGAACCAAAATGAAAGGAATAAGAAGAACCTCTTTAACAAGGACTTCATTCTACAGTTTGCAAAGAAATCTCAAATCTCGTGTAATCCTTTCTCCAAGAAGGGAGATATGTTTTATTATCAATTATAGATGAGGAAACAGGCTCAGAGGATATAAATAACTAGCTTTCAGGGCTCAACAAATAGTCAAGTCTGGACTTGAATCTAAGTCTTCTGGTAAAACCAAACAAAGAAACAATCAGCAAAGCAACAAGCAAAACCTCATGTTCTTTCTGGTATGTCATGGGAGTTTAGTGTAGTGGGAAGGCCAACAGAACTGGGTTTGAATTATGGCTCCTCTTCCTACTGGCTAGTCTTCTACCACTTTGAGCTTGGCTTTTTCCTCCATAAATAAGGCCATTAATCCCTTCAGCATGTGGTTGATGTAAGGAGTTAGCGATTCACTGTGTGCAGAGTCCAGACTCATGCAAAGAATGTCCTTGAGGACTCTCCTCGCATTCTGCCTCCTTGAACTGGAAAACATTTTCTATTTAGGCTTCAGTTCATTGGGAAAATTCCAAATCTCCCATTCTCCCAAACATTTATCCCAACTGCCCTTCTTTCTTTAGAAAACATGAGCCGTCATTCACATTCATTTCTTATTCTTTCTCCTCAAGGATATTTTCTTGACAACCCCTGTTAGAACATAAGCACAGAGTAAGTTCCCAGAAACACTAACTTGATGATGGATGGTCTGTCTTCACCCTGAAGGAAGAACACCCTGGCCTACATATTTCCTTGCACATAATAAAGAACACTGATTCATCAATAAGTAGTATCATCGGCTCAGTGTCTTGAATGACACTGTGGTGGTCATCTAAATACTGTGGTTAATAAACCAACTAAATGACCTCAGTTAATCCTCTTTCCTCATTAAAGATAGTTATAGATGTTCCCAGATCAGGCTGACACATTCTCTGGCGGACGAGGAACTAATGAATTTCATAGAAACAGAGAAAACAGGCATAAATAGTGAAGAGGCCATGAGAGAGGCATTTCAAATCTGCCGGAATCTGCCTCCAAAGTCAACAAAACTCTGTTTTTCCTCAGAACAGTTCAGCAGTATGAGAAAGGTCCCAGTCTTGGGGGAGTCTCTTAGCAACTAAGTTTACGATCCATCATCCATCACTGCAACTCAGCATTTATTTCTTTAGAAATGTCTTCCCTCTCCACCTGATGGTTTTTGTATTTGCTTGTAACCCCTTCACCACTCTCTGGTATGAATACCTAGACTCGTGATTTGTTTTGTTTTGTTTTGTTTTAGTTTAAATTCAATTAGCCAACGTATAGAACATCATTAGTTTCAGAGGTAGAGTTCGGTAATTCACCAGGTGCATATAACACCCGGTGCTCATCACGTCACGTGCCCTCCTTCATGTCCATCATCTGGTTACCCCATCCTCATGATTATTTCAGTAACCTTTTGATCTCCTTTTCTCCAGTATCTTCCCTAAATTATCCATCTCTGCTTTTATTGTGCTCTCCTCTGGGCAGACCTTTGGTAAACATTGGGTAGAGGATTAAGCCTCATCCTGGCACACAGGATTCACAGTAGGGTCTCAATTTCACTATCTAATCTAACACGATCCTTCTAAGCTTTGCAGGAGATAGTTTCAACTCAGAACGCCCTCCCCAGCTATCCAAAGTCAACACCAACCTCTCCCGAAGGCTCGCTCAAGCTCTTTCTTCCATGGAACCCTGTCTGAAAACTCAGCTCATATTTGTATCTTCAGTTATAATACTTTGCTATACGTTGCCCTTGAGAATGTTTGTTTTTTTGGCGTTCAACTACTGTCTGTCTTGGTGCCTTACCTAAAAGGTCCTCAAGGCCAGAGATCATGTCTCATTCTTTTGGTTTCCCTTCTGGTTCAGCCTCTAGCACAGTGCTGGGCTCATAACACATGTTTAATAAGTTTAATAAGCTAGATGAATTTTTCATTTGAAATTTTCATCTACCCCTCTCTTTGGTATGATTATTAGAAGTCCTTGGGTATTGTATGGTAGTTATACTTTATGTGGTCTAGAGTTAAGTGCTTTGGAATTTCAAAACAAAATGAAGCAGAAACACACAGAGAATGGAAACGCATTGCTACGGTTACGTGAGTACTTCTAGAGAGTGCTAATGTAGCCACTATGTTTTTGTTGAGATGTAATTGACATATACCATTATATAAGTTTAAGGTGTACAATGTGATGATTTGATACATGTACGTACTGGGAAATGTTTAACACGATAAGGTTAGTTAACATATCCTTTATCCCACGTAATTACCGTTTTATTGTGGTTGTTGTTATGGTGGTGAGAACGTTAAAGCTCTACTCTCATGGAAACTTTCAAGTATACAATACGGCATTGTTAACTAGAGTCATCATGCTGTACGTTAAATTCTTGGAACTCATTAATCTTCTAACTGAAAGTTTGTGCCTTTTGACCATGTCTCGCATTTTACCCAGCAACCACCATTCTATTCTCCACTTCTATGGGTTCCATGTTTTTAGGCTCCACGTATAATACACTAACTCACCGTAACTACAGAATGTAATTAAGTATCACCATTTCAGTCCATGTGTTTTTGCACCTGCTTCCTCTTCCCTAGGTTTCTGACCTTGTTCGGGACTTCATTTTCACGTGGACGTTGCAAATCCTTACTCCTTTCCTTACTTTCAGTTTCTCCTTCAATCTGCACACAACCATCAAGGATCTTTCTGAAATACAACTTCATCCTACCATTTCCCTGCTTAGAAACTCTCAGAGCTACTCACTCTTTTTGAACTAAATCCAAATTCCTTGGTTTGGCACCTAAGATCCTCCTAGATCTGGAATCTTATATTTCTACCTTTATCATTTAACATTCTTCTTAATTGCCCTTATAGTCTTTCCAATCAAAACTTCCTGCACAGAGTTTCACACATAACACTTTGCTTGGCTAACATACACCTTTGCCAGAAAGGTCTATTTCATTACTTCATATGTAAGCTGCTTTTTATCTTTAATGGTTAATTTCACATGAATATAACCTTCCCTGATCACATCACTAGGAAGGAATACTCCTTTCTCTGAGTGCCCACATTTCACACTGTAATGGTATTTATTACCTTCCATCTTGGATTTGTTTATGTATTTACATTCGTTCCTTTCTTCGTTCCCTCAAAAAAAAAAAAAGTTGAACAGAATTGTGCAAGGTGCAAGGGTGAAAAAAGGAATGTAGTCTACTGGTGAGATTGTAAGAAGTCCCCAAATGAAAAAAAATATATATCAAATATGATAATGGTTGTTAAAGAACTCTAGGAGGCCAGACAAAGGTTAGCCTAGATCTGTCTGGGCAAATTTTGGGAGTCTCAGAGGAGTAGAGCCTGAGTTCTAACCTAAAACGTGTTTAGGCATGAGCTAGTCAGGTGGACAAGTTGGGGAGTTGGCAGGGGGTGGGGTAGAAAGAGGAGAGGCAGACAGCTCAGATGGAGAGCATAGGGTGAGAAAAGGAGCAGTCACAGGAGAAAGCACAGTGTGTTTGAGGAAGGCAAGTTATTCATTATGATAGGGTAGGATAAGCTGAGAGATTACCAGTTGAAGGAAAAGAGACTGGTCAGGTGGACAGAACCAGCTTTTGCCTTGCTAAGGAGTTTGGAGTTCAGCCCGTCAGTGGGCGTGCTGAAGATTTCAGCTGGGAGTTACAAGACCAGATTGTAGGTTACACTCCAGTAGTTGAATGGAGGAGGATCAAAGACACAAAGCGACTGTGAGTGACCTGGTGGGGGATTCATGTCTGGCTCTGACTCACCTTTGAATTTCCCAATTGTGCTCCTGGTGCCAGTGCACATGGTTTACATACAAACTGTATTTGTTAAGACGTGCAAGAAAAGGAGGCGTCCGTTCCAGACTAAAATGCAAATAGAAAGGCGTAGCAGCTCCGAGGTTCTCACTTCACCTGTACGACTCAGATCACGTAGGTAGAGGGCATTTTCCAGCTCCCTGAACCTGTCGATCCATGTCTCATATTCTTCAGACTCGTTCTTCGTTGTCGGACTCACAACAGGCTGTGAGACTGGCCTGACCTTCAGAGCATTCGGGGGATCTTTGGGGGTGGAAATCTCAGCAGGAGGGTTTTCTGGTTGCGGCTCCTCTTCTGGAGTTTTCTACCAAAACAACACAAGCATCTCACTGGCAATACATTCACCACACAAAGCTCCTCCAGGCTCTTGGCCAAAGGGGAGGCCACACAGCTAGCAAGGTTTATTGCAAGGTCTGGCTTTGTAAAGCTACAGGATGTGTTTCAAGTCCTCAGTGCCATAGGACCACATCTGCCAATTCTTGCTGGATATAAACTACTATGTTGAGTCGTTTTTTGTTTTTTTGTTTTTTTTTAAGGGAAGGATGAAATCATGACTTTGTTCAGTTTACATTTCTGATTTACACAAAACAAAAGTTTCTGTAACTGAGACTGTTCATGATATTCCACTCTGTTTTCTACTAGTGGGGTACACAGGGGATAGGCTTCAGGCAATGCTTATAATTTCTTGGTGGGAAAACCTCTGCATCATGAGTGTGAGATTCTTGACGAAAAGTGATTGAAACAGTACTGATATTATCTCAGGCTTATAGGCTCATTCTGACAAACCATAAGACGCCTCTGTGGTCTGCCAGTCCATCTAACGAAGGAAGCTGCGGCCCGGGGAGTGGACTTACTAAGACCTTAGTAATGGTAGACACAAAACTAGAAGGAGGAACAGAGGTACGTCCAGCTCATTTTGGTATTCTAACTCCAAGTCCAGCACAAAACAGAAATGCTTTTAGAACAAGTAGACGGATGAGTCCCCACTGCACCATGTAAGACATCCTATCACCTACCATGAAGAGAGAGCGTGGACATTGACTGTTTGATCAGCCCAAGCCCTCTGCTCCAGGAATTGCCCATCCTTCCTGTCTCCATGGCTGTGGAGAGAATCGCCATGTGTGTAAGTACATGGCGCGGGACTGGGCATCAGATGCAAAATGGGCCAATAAACACACTGTCCCATGGTTTTGGAACTATTTGTGAGAGATAAAGACAGAAGGATAGAAAAAAAGAGATCATTCTATGTGAGATGCAGGAATGCTAGCAGGTTTTCCACTCTGTGTATTGGAAATGAGAAAAAGATGGTCTGCTGAGAAAGACAGACAGATGGAAAGATAGGTAGAGGATATGAAGCTGACGGCAGAGAGAAGAGAAAACATGCAGGAGGTCATGATGTTGTTCAAGTCTCTGAGTTTAGTTTATTGTTATGGTTCTGTCCTTAGGTAGCGTGATACGCTTGTCTATCCTTTGTATCCAACATATTAAATTGGTAGAGTTGGTTCTGTTCACCTCAATGCAAATAATCTTAACTAACCTACCATAGAATTATGTCTCTAACTTCTGTATATCTGTGCTTACCCCAATTTTCAAATATCTGAATTTCTCCAGTTTTGTAACTTTGTCTCAAACTTCTCACATATAAGTTGTGAAAATCCCATAGCTCTGAAGAATGGAAATTGCAATACGACACCCGGTATTGAGTTTGTTAACAAACATGCATTAAGCTGCTGCTGGGGAATGTGAAGAACTGTTTTATTTGAAAGAAGAGAATGCTATATGAAATTGTAACCATATGGGTGACCAGCAACCAGTAAATTGTAAGAGATTACTATAAAAGAATTCCACTTTGATAAAATCAACTTTGAGAAACAGCTGAAAGTTTTCATAAAGTAAATAAATAGGATTATTATACTTTTTAGAGCTTTGGACGACTTTAGAAATCCAGATGCAAACTTGAGATAATCTATCCAGCGAAATGCACATTTGCATAGAGTTTGGTGGATGATTTTAGAGAATTCAAAGAGGTCCTTGGATCTGAGAAGCTGGTTTTCAATAAATTTCCATATTCTTTCAGATAGTTCAACGTTCTCTTTGACCACGAAAGGCAGGGGAAGGGGGGATTTGTATGGACCTGAATTAGGCTCAACTAAAGAAGTACGGAGTAAGTAACACACCCTATACTGTTTTGGTCCCACTGTATCAGGATAAAGTCCAAATTCCTTGGCACGTAAGACGACGCCAGTTCTTGTTCTTGCTTCTCTTCTTTCAGCCGTGTGTATACATCCTTTTCTCCAATCTTTTTCCAGCCACTTAAAACCAGAAAAAAATGAAGCTACAGGATACCTTTATGCTTTATACCCACCGTTCCCTCCGTCGTGAGAACCTTTCTTGCCACTCATGTCCTGATTGGTTGGGCTTCTATTCATCCTTCAAGACCCAGCTCATATTTCACTTCTCGTGGGAAGCCTTCCCCAGAGCCCCAGGCAGGGTGAGGGGTGATTCCTTGTAACCTCTTTATCCATCGCAGCACTTATTAGAGGGCACTGTGACTGTCGCAGTATCTCTGTCCTCTACCAGAGCTAGAGACTGGGCCTGGGAGGTCGTCGTTTGTGGACCTTCAAGCTCTGCTTAGCGGCTGGCACATAGTTTGTTCTAAAGACGTGTTAACCGAATGAATAAGGGAATGAATAAATGATTTTCTCTGGGAAAAGAGGAAATGTGCTTTACCAAACTTCTGCTTCAATTTCACCCTCTAAAAGTGGGGCAATGAATGCTGCTTATAGAGGAATGTGAGAAGAATCAATTATTGCAGAGATGCAGTAAAATCCTCAAACAAGAGGCAAAATAAAAGAGCAAAGTATATTTTTTATAATCTTATTCACAACAGACTTAACACTCAAGGAGAAAAGCATTTGCTGTTGTTTCTTGCGTGGCAAGAGGCTTGCCAAAATGGATACTATTTTCTAAAATATTTCGAAGTGTGAAGTGCATGAAGAGGCCTCCCGTCATTTTAAGATGAATTATGTTCTAATCCGGGCATTTTAAAAACAACAACAACAGAAAAACTCAGGCTGTTTTTCAATTCTGTCTGCATCTTCTTTTGGCTAAGTGCTGGGAATATTAAAACGGATTTTAACTGCTTGCCAGATTTTTTTTTTTTTAAATCAAAGAGCCCATTACATTTTAAAATGTGATGTCTGGGGAAAAGGTCACCCTCAGTTTCTGGAAGCTGGGCTTAAGATGTTAAAATAGGTCTCATAACCATCTTTTATTTTGACGGCAGTTGGTGGCTTGGTCACAGGCTTTGGAAGGACACCTGTATCCATGCTACAAGTCCAGTTTCTCGGGGCAGACGGCGGGCCCTTCATGGTGCGTTGAGAGATTTCTGCATGCCTACCAGCTGGGCCAGGAACCAACCCAAACGCTCTCACAGTTCTGCCTCTCTTCTGTGTTGGAGCAGAGTCTCAAAGTCAAAGAGAGCCTGACATCAAGGTGTTGGGTGGAAATCAAAAACCCAAGAGGGAGGGCCCCACCCAGCGTCAGAGACTAGAAGGCAAGGGATGGGTGAAGCCCTTCCTCCGGCTCTGTGTAGCCAGGTGCACACCATATGTTCTGTTTCGCCTGGAGACATCGCAGGGACTTCAGCCTGCATTGCCGCGCCAGAGGTTTTCTTTACGTTCTTTCCTAGACAAGAAAGAAAAACATGGAAGGGTTTAGTTTGGTCTCCTCGTGTTAGCACCTACACGCATGCACCCAGGCCAGGAGAAGGTGGAGGCTCTGTTATATGGTTGGCACAGAGGGAGACACCGGTAGGTAAAAGCTCTGGCCCTGCCCCGGTGGAGCTCACAGAGGGGAAGTAGGTGCTGAGTCACCACTCACAATGATTACTTGGTTACAAAACACCACAAACACAACCAAAGGTGAAAATATTTACACTTATTTTGGGATGGGGCAGGAGTGGGGGAGGAGGGAGAAGGTTGTTGGAGGAAGTGACACGTAAACTGGGGGCCTGAGGGATGAAGAGGAGTTGCCAGGTAAAAGTGATGCTGGTGGTGCCTCCTGCACTGCAGATTGTTCCAGAAAAGCAGAGGCAACAGCCTATAGAACCGCCTTGAATCAAGAGGGCTTCTCCAGTTTGGAGAGCGGCAAGGGGCCTCTTTCCATAGCTCTGCCTCTTTCCAGAGAAGCAGGAACTTCTGCCCCTCTGTCCACGCAGGTGTGTGCCTGAAGGATCAGGTAGAAGCTTTGCCGTCCCCCTTCCTTACCCCTTTCAATGTTCACAGGTGCTGTACAGGCAGAGGTTTGAACAGCATCCCTAACCCAGACGATTCTACCGCCCAGGGGCTACTTGCTCAGGCTGCTGCCTTATGAATAGACATTTCCTTAGAATCCAGGAAAAAGACATGGAGACCTTCCGCTCAGGTCCTCTTAGGCTTATGGCGGGTGTCATTCATTCATCACTAGCACTTTTGGTGACTTCTTTATTTTACAAATCCATGCAACGACCACACAGTACAGATTTCTGGAAGCTTCGGCTTCCATATTTGGTGCATAATTCACATATGCATGTGCTTCTGAGTTGTGTCTCACTACTTTCAATAAAGATGGTTCAATCAATAAGTTTTTTTTTACAAAGGTGGAGAGTGGCAGTGTAACGTAGCGGTGGAGAGTGGAGGCTCTGAAGCCAGACGCCCTGGGTTTGAGTCAGTCGTGGCTCCTTTCTCTATGAGCTGCGTGACCTTGGCCTGGTGACTTGTCCTCTTTGTGTCGAGTCTCCACTTCTGTAAAAGGTGGCTAATGCCATCCATAGATTATTGTGAGGATTAAGTGGGCTAGAAACTATAAAGCAAACACCTGGAATATAGCAAGTGCTCAATAAATGTTGCCTAAGAGTGTCATCTATGGAAGGGTGTTCATGTAAATTAACTCACAGGTCAGATTAAAAAGCTTTTGTTGCACTTTTTTTTTTAAGATTTTATTTATTCATTCGACAGAATAGAGACAGCCAGCGAGAGAGGGAACACAAGCAGGGGGAGTGGGAGAGGAAGAAGCAGGCTCATAGCAGAGGAGCCTGATGTGGGGCTCGATCCCATAACGCTGGGATCATGCCCTGAGCCGAAGGCAGACGCTTAACCGCTGTGCTACCCAGGCGCCCCTTGTTGCACTTTTAATATTGCACCTATGGATCATTATGAATCTCCCCCCTCAGTCTCTTGATGAAGACAATGTGACTTCATAACATCCGAAGCCCCAGCACCCAGCATTAGCATAAGTACTCAGTGCCTGCTTGTAGGCTAAATGGACGGCCATGGGGAGTTTAAAAATTAAAGCCGCTGAATATGTACGTCTATTTCTCCCAATTCCTTTTCGGGCCCTACGGGAGGAGAATTTTTTTCTCCGTGTTTCTTTATCCTCCCATCCCTAACCCAGATGCTAGATAGAGTAAAACTTAATAGATGCTTAATGAGAATCATGATAGCCAGTTAAGGCAGCCCCTTCAAGACAGATCTGCTTTAATCGCTGAAAATTTGTCATGGGAACCCATCATCCCCTAGTAACCCTGGCCCCTGCTTATTTCACCCAGTATGTGAAAGAAGAGCTTTCTGGTTGCTGCAGGTGCAAAAAGGTTCCAATTACTCTGAATTATCAAACTTGAGAGTTAAAAGGATTCTAGAAGCAGTATACATAGCACATAAGAGAAACTTTGGTGTCAGACCCAAATGCTAATCCTGATTCTTCCCTTTACTAGCTGCAATCTTTCAGATCCTAATTTTGTCAGTTGTGGAAAGGGAACCAGCAGTTTGCAGGAAGATTGTGGAGATTAAAAAAAAAAAAAGTGACCCAAAATACTTAACACGGGGAAGATGCTCAGTGCCAGGATTATTACCTGTTACGCGTTATCGTTATCATATGATCTTAAACCAGCCTAGCTTCCCCAGAAGAGAAGACTTCACATTAATTATCATGTGCCAAGCAGTTTTCTGGGCACTGTTCCTCTACATTATCCCTTTTAGCCATAAGATCTAGAACCTAGTCTTTGTCCCAGGCCAGTTTCTCTCTGGTGTCTGCGCTTCTCAAAGTTACATTAGGAGAAAATCCAAGCTAGTCTCCCTGGTCTCTCTTAAGCTTCCCTTTCTCCCTTCTAATACCTAGGAGCATATAAAAAGATAATGGTTTGCACATGTAAAAATGGTTTGAGAAACCCGCGGCAGAGCTAATTTTTTTTTCTAACACAGCAGGAAGGATAAATAATAACCATCTGTCTAGTCTGCCAGTTGATGATTTGTACTGGAGGAAATAAGCCAAGCTGGCTTCTAGAGATTTCCAGGTGTTGGAAGGGCCAGGTTTTACAGGGCTTCCAGTGGATTCTGATAGTCACACAGCCAACCCTACCCCCCCCCCCCCCCAACTAATGACTTGAAATCAGTGGTCTTCAGCGATGGCTGCTAATATGCTCACACCTGGGGAGCTTTAAAAATTACCAGGGCCTGGGCGGCACACCAGCCCAATTAAATCAGAATCTCGAGGGGTGAAAACCCAGCTCAGGACTTCTAAAGAATTCCCTAGGTAATTCTAAAGTGAAGCCACAGGAGAAAACAACGGATTTAAATAAAGACTTCTGGCCTCATTGGACCTAGTGAATGAAACTTTTATGAGAAGGAAACATAAATATATGTTAAACATCTCTATATACCAGACATTTCTCACAGGTTTTCTTAATATAAATAACTCTGAGGTAGAGATTATCTCCATTTTACAAATGAGGGGGCTGAGGCAACACCAGTTTCAGTTTCTTGCTTCAGACAACAGAGGTAGGGTTAGGCCTGGATTCTGATACATTCACTCACTCAACAAACATTCGTTAAATGCTAACTGTGATACAATGAACAAGACAGAACCTTCCCATGGAGTGCGCATTCTAGTGGTGAGGACAAACAGATATATAAAATAACATCAAGTCGTGATAAGTGCTAGAAACACATCTAAAGCCAATTATGGGGGTAGAGAGTCTTGGCAGTTGCTATTTTAGGGAGGGAATTCACCAAAGGCCTCTCCAAGTGACATTCAAACAGAGCCCTGAGGAACATGGGAGAAAGCATGCAAAGGTCTGCAGAAAGAGCATTTCAGGAAAAAGCTATCATAAAGGCAAAGGTCACAAGGGAGGGAGGAGTGTTTGGTGCATTCAGGCAGTAGCCGAGAGGGGAGCCTCGCTGAAGCAGGAGGAAAAGGGAAGAGGGTTAAGTATTCACAGAACTGAAGGGCCTCACAGGGCATGCATGTGACTGGAATTAATTTTTTTTTCTTCCACCATCCATTTCTTCTCTGGCAATTGTCTTCTTTATTATCCCCTTCTAGTGATAGCAACTCTATTTTGCTTTGTGGGGAAAGCAAACTACTGCTGCAGTTTGGTAAGAATGACACCCAGTTCCAACTCCGAGGTTGGTCTCTGATTAGTTGAAGACTGTCCTGGTGTCCTAATCACAATCTTGGCTCAAAGGTGGGCATAAAACTCAGTGTAATCTAAGGCTCTGAGACTAGAGGAGACCGCTGCTGTAGTTTCTCAACTTGTAAAATTCTCCTTCTGGGGAGGACTGGCCAAAAGAGAGTGCTGGGAAGATACGATGACCTTGGTTGCCATAGCTATTTTGTGATTGAAGAAGTGTCTGGAGTATTGGAGGCACCACCATGTAGAGCTCGAGATGATGCCAGTACCATGCACAGCAGAGCAGAGAGCCAGAAAGAAACCAGATCCTGGGTTTTGACATTTTTAATGACTACATCAAACCAGCCTATAGCTCTTGCTGCTGCCAAACTTTTTATGTACATAAACCAAACCTCTTTATTGTCTAAACCAACTGAGTTGGCTTTTCCGTCCCTCTAAGTAGTTTTAAGTGGGAATTACTATGGATATATTTTTTTTCCTTAATAAAAGGGAGGATTAAACTCTTAGTCATTTTTCTGTGTTGTCTCGAGCGATAGGTCTTCAAGAGATGTTTGAGGGAATCAATGAGCCTCTGAAGCTATGGTTATTCCCTCCAATGTCCCCCCATTAGCAGCCTTACTATAACCCGGCTCTGTGCTTTATGCTTTTTCTTCCTCTTCCTCACTCACAGGCTCCACAGTGAAGAGATTCAAAGTTGGAGCCATACTTCATTTTTGTGAAATACTATTTTATTTTTTTTTTAAAGATTTTATTTATTTATTCGACATAGATAGAGACAGCCAGCGAGAGAGGGAACACAAGCAGGAGGAGTGGGAGAGGAAGAAGCAGGCTCCCAGCGGAGGAGCCTGATGTGGGGCTCGATCCCAGAACGCCGGGATCACGCCCTGAGCCGAAGGCAGACGCTTAACCGCTGTGCCACCCAGGCGCCCCATGAAATACTATTTTAGACCTCAGACCATAGCTTGTTTGGAGGAGTCTAAGTTCTTTTGTATTTGTCTTCATGGGAGTTCATAGCACTTCTTGGATAGGTGGCATGAGGTCTTTTATCACTTTTGGAAATTTCTCAGTCACAACGGCTTCAAATACTGATTCAGCTCTGTTCTCTTCCTCCTATCTCTCTGTGACTTCATTAGATGTATCGCGACATTCTTGCCATTTCCTTATCTGTCTCATACACTTTTTTGGTATGTTCTAGCCTCATTTTCCCTTCATGCTTCAGTCTGGATATTTTCTACCGAGCTATATTCCAGTTCACTAATCCTCTCTTCATCTATACTCAACCTTCCGTTCAGCTCATCTAGTGAGTTTTAAAAATTTAGTTTTTATATTTTTCAGTTCTAGATATTCTATATAGATTCAAATTACTTGCTGAAATTCTCCATCTTATCCATTTTTTTAAACATATTAATTACGGTTATTTGGAAATCTGTGTCCTGTTTTTTAATCATTTGTGATTATTTGTAATTGAATGCTGGACATTTTGTATAAATAATTCTAGAGATTTTATATGATATTAACTTCTTCCAGAGGGTTTTTTCCTCCTTTCTTCCTGGTATTCAATTTGAATTCCAAATAATAGCTTTCAAAGAGATGTTGTTTTGTATTTTATCTAGTCGTCTAGTTGATCTTGCCGAGAGGTTTGGTCTCTGTAAACTAGTCCATTCTAGACCTTAGCCTAAGTCACAGATATTATTTATGTGATTATTGTGTGTACATTAAAAAACAGGTTTATAGGATTCTTGTGAGTACAGATGAGATAGTTGTGATATAAGGCAGTGTATGTAAAATGAGTCATTTTAACAGGTTATTATAGAATCTTTGAGTGAAAACAGGCCCCAGGAATGAGAAAATTCACAATTCTTCACACCCAAAAGGAGTAGCTGCCTTTAGTTTCTTATAATGTACCTTCTTTCATAACACTCACCTGTGGAGCTAGTAAACAGACAAATAAAATGCCCCCCTCAGTGCCTCAGACCACTTAATCATCAAAGCCCCAGCAATACAGAAATGGGAAGAGATCAAGGCATTAGCTTTCCCAGTAAGCAACAGGCTATTACAACAACAATATCGCAGAAGTATCACTAAAGTCCTGCTGCTCTGTGGAGTGCAATACTGACGAAAAAACTCTGTCATACTTGTAATCACCCTATCAGAGCAATAGGGCAGGTGGTTTTTTTTTTTTTTAATTTCATGTTTTCAGTTCATTTTAGAGATAAGAAAAATGAGTCCAAGAGAAGTAAAGTAAGTGTTCCAATGTAAGGTGGTTACTTAGTTGCAAAAGTGAGACTTCAACTCCTCTTGTTATAAACTCTTCTATGTCATACATTATGGGTTGACTTCTGTCCCCCCCGCAATTCATAAGTTGAAGCACTAACTCCCAGTACTTCAGAATGTGAGTGTATTTGGAGACAGGCCATTTAAAGAGGTGATTCAGTCCAACCGAAGTCATTAAAATGAAGATACCAATCTGACTGGTGTTCTCATAAGACCAAAAATGTGGACAAAGAGACACCAGGGGTGTGCGTGCACCGAGAAAAGTCCACGTGAGGACACGGTGAGAACGAGGCCATCTTCAAGCAAGGAGAGAGGCCTTAGAAGAAACCAAACTTGCTGATGGCGAAACTTGGAACTTTCAGTCTCCAGAGCTATGAGAAAATAAACATCTGTTGTTTAAGCCATCCGAGCAAACGAATGCATCAAGTAACCTGGCTGTATATCAGAGAAAGAGGAAATATTTGATTTAAACATTGGTTGTAATCACCTGTTGATGTACTTGTTTTGCCTTTTCCACAAAACTAAGTTCTCTGAAGTTATAGATGACATCATGAGAAATGAACCCTCACTCGCTATCACCCTGTCGTCTTCTAGCACCTCCCTTCCCTCTCTTGTCAGGAATTCCGGGCTGGGGATCTGCAACTGCATTTCGCGGGTACCCTGGCTCACTGGCTTCAGGCTGAGTTCCAGCAATGGGGGACGTTTGGAGGGAGATTAGACTGTGGGAAGAGTAAAGGTACTCTTTTCTTGTTTTTGGAGTTTGTTAGTGTCTGGCAGCAGGGGAGAGCTCCTGCTGTTGCTACAGCTAGCCATTGCTAAGATTTGAGCTGTCAGAGAAGCCTCCCGGACTTCGCTCTTGGGTCTGAAGGAGACTGTTGAAGTGTTTTCAACATTCCCAGCGCAAGTCTTATGTGAAAATTCAAAACCTAGATGAATAGCCGCAGGACCTCCCATTCAGTAGGCCCAGCATTGACCACATGGCGTTCTGTCAGAAGTCCTAGCACCAGCCCCTCTGCGAAACCCCGCGTTTCCAACTACGTGGTGTAACCAGCTGTGTGGCACCTCCTTCAGAATTCTTTCTCTGGCTGCTTGGCATATTCTTGGAGATCCCAGAATCAGCTACGGAGTAGCACTTGCAAGATTCTGCTAATAGTACACCCTTCACTATGTTCCCTCCACCCTCAGGATGAGAGCTGCTTTCGACAACTCATAAGCTCCAGGTGACCTCAACTGTCATGGGTTGAATAATGTCTTCAAACACAGCTACCACTGGTCCCTGTTAATGTGACCTTACTTGGAAGCAGGCTCTTTTTTTTTTTTTAATTTTAATTTTATTTTTTTTTATTATGTTACGGTAGTCCCCATACAGCGCATCATTAGTTTTTGACGTCGTGTTCCATGAACAGTGAATCACGGAAGCAGGATCTTTTCACATGTCATCAAGTTAAGATGATGTCCTTCTGGGTTAGGGAGAGCCCTAAATCCAATGAATAGTGGTGGCTTTTTATGAAAAAGGAGATACAGAGACACCAAAGAGACAAAGAGGGAAGAAGGCCTTGTGAAGACCGAGGCAGACAGTGGAATTAAGCAACCATAAGCCAAGGAATGCCTGGAACCACCGGAAGCTGGAAGAGGTAAAGAAGAACTCTTTCTTAGAGCCTTCAGGAGGAGCGTGGCCCAGCTGACACCTTGCTTGCAGACTTCTAGTCTCCAGAACTGTGAGAGAACAGATTTCTGTTATTTTAAGCCCCCCGTTTGTGGCACTTCGTTATGGCGTCCCTAAGGAAATCAATACACACACCATCCTCTTTTCGCTCTTTCAGTCTAATGCTGGTACAACCAGTCCCCCAATCCTCTGTTGTAAATTCCCTGTTTGAAATACCCAGTTAGGTTCTTGTTCTGCTGCAATGCAAACCGAGATACTACCCCTCCTCTCAAACTTTCAGTACCTTGTATTTTGATCCAAAAGGTAATCAGTAAATGGTTGATGAATGTAGTAAATAGAGAAATTGCAACAGCAGATTAATATCAATTTTTTCATATTTTTCATTGCATATTTTTTCACCTGTCATATTTAAAACTTGCTAATTGCTAAATATTTTGCCCAAATTAATCTTTATAATTTCACTTATTAATATGTCTTGGAAATCTTCCTGTAGCAAGGCCAGCCGTGTTATTTTACAGCTGCATAGCTTTATCAATTGGATATACTGTAATTTAATTAAATTGTCCCTGAAGGATTTCTCATTCTTCCCATTCTTATTTTTAATTTTTTAAAAAATTGTTTATTTCCATTTTTAGAGGCATTTACTAAAAAATGCTACTAAACTTATTTTATTTTATTTTATTTTATTTTTTTATTTTTTGTGAGATGCCAGTAGGGTAACTACCTAGCTATGGCTTTCCTAGATCAAAGGGACTGTACAATTGAAGTTCTGATAAATAATGTCCACTTCTTCTGTAAGTGCTGCTTTCATCTGAAAGGCTCTCACTAGAGAATGCTTCATGATATAATACGACTTGGAGAATTATGCCTTTTATGATCCCACTGGCCTAAAAGAATGGTTAGGCAATTCTGACTCTTATTTTTTCTGCACTGCTGAGCCATTTACATTTCTGAGAGCAATGAGGTGAAACCCAACAAGCAAACCACCGGAGCAAAGCAGTAGAGTCAGCAGTAGCTTTGAGAAATGGGACGTCCTCAAGGTACAAAATCGACAAACTCACCTGTAGGCAAATCACGTGACAAATCGGAGGCAGCTTTGCTCAACAGCTCCACAAAATTCTGCCATCTGTGCAAGAAAAGGAAACATGGTATTGGTGATCAATGTAGAAAGCTCTGGAAGAATGGGCAATAAAGGTCAAGTTTATATTAATAGTGATATTGAAGGAGCTTTTTGATACCTGTATCATTCAGGGTATAATTCAGGAAACAGAAACTACTGTAGGGGTCTCTACTAGAAAAGGGCTTTACCATAGGAAATGAGGTGCCTACAGAATTCTTGCAGGGGTTAGTAGAATGGAGGTTGGCACCTGCTACTAGGCTCAGGATTAGGCTTCACCAGTTCTGGAGACCAGTGAACTGCGGGAAATTCTGACATCTCAGTCGTCCCTGACCACGAGGTTGGTGACGAGGCAGTACAAAATGCGTTTTGGCCACTGCAAAAACTGATGCCTGCCAGGGTCTGGAGTTGCTACTACTTCGGGAAAATAAATACTTAAAATGTCCCTGGCCCCACCCTCACCCCTTCTGCCTTTCAAATCTCACCCAATTGCATCTCACTGATGGAGCTTAAATCAATTCCAGAAATTTGGTGTCAAGGGAATTAGAAATGTTCTTTTGTAGCCTTCCCAAGAATGGGAAGTATTGCGATACAGGAGAAAACATAGGAGAGGATAGAAATGGGTTCTGAGAGCAAAGAGACAATATTTAGTGAAATCCGCAAGCAGCAACTGCATTAAGCAACGTATGTATGCGCGATAGTCAGACAGTCATTGAAGGCTTACCGGTACTTTAGCAACACTTTGGTAGTGAAAATCACCTGTATTTGCTTGCCCGGCATCTAGCCTCCATTTATATACAAATATATTCTTCTCTGGGATGATGGACTATAGTCAATGCCCCATAGCCTACCCTGGCCCATGTTGTGACTCACCTTGTCTAATTAGTCTCTATCCGTTTATCACTTTCTCCACTCATCCCTCCCCACTTTCCTCCCTCTCTCCCATTCCATGTCTCTGTATCTCTCATTAATTTTTGGTTCTCGTTCTTCCCAAAGTTTTATTTTCCCCCAGTTGTGTGTATAACTCCATATCCTTTCAAAATATTTCATTTTGCTTATGTTAACAAAAGGCAGTTTCTGTTGCTGACAACCAAACTGCCACTGATGGGAATTTTTATCTCCTCCTTGCCCATCAGAAAAGTCAAGCAAACGCAAAGACCAAGTTGTGAGATAAAAAAGCCCTGGATTTTCTAGAAGAGTTTGAATGTCATGTGATTTTATTCTCTTTAAATAAAAATGATTCATTGTTTTGCTTATACCTCCTAAAACTTTTCCTATACATGACATCACAAGTCAGAAAAGTTCTTCGGTTGGTGTGGAAATACAGCCTCTGGAGCTTCCTGTCAGTTCGGCCAAGAGAATACACAAGGTGTCAGTATGCAGAATCACAAGGCAGATAAGCTGCTTACTCTATCAGCTGCTGAAGGGCTACACAGGGAAAGTTGGAAAAGCAGCACAGTGGAGAAATATCAATAATCATGCAAAGGTCTGATGTTAGCAGTTCACTTTCAGTGAATTGCAGTGGAAGCAACTCCCATCTTCTCTGCTTGCTACAGTATCTTCTGACCCTTAGAAAAACAGCCACAACAACACGACAACAAAAATCTAGATCCATCGATGTTTCCATGTTGCACATTTATTTTCAGAGCTGTTAGGAGTTATTAAATATGAGATAATGCATCTGGACCAACAGCACCAGAAACTCTTCTGCCCCTTCTTGAATAGTGCCGATAGTAGGGGGAGGAGCCCGTGGGGAAATTTTTCTAAGTATTGAGCCTGGACCCTGCCGGATTTAAAGGGTATATAGGATTTATGAAATCCTTGAGGTCCTTTTAATTAAATTCTTTCTTTCTTCTATATTCTTTACATTACCCTAGGACCTTCAAAGATCCATTGACTATTTAAATGTGACAATGGTTCCAGTTACCATAACAGGCACTATAATTCAAATGACAGAAGCAGGTGATAAACTCCCAATAGAGAGTCAGTTCAGGACTGGAAGACAAGGTCTGTGAGCATGATTGTAGATTCAGGCAGATCTGAGTTCAAATTCTACCTTCCACTAGGTTATTAAATGAAAATGGCTCTAGTAAGCGTTCTGAGTACTTTGTGTGCGTTATCTCATTTAATGGAGACAACCATCCTATGAAACATGTAAATGAGCTGTCCAAGGACACACTGATCAATGGGGTAGCCAGAATTTAAACTCTGGCTGTTTGACTCCAAATCCTGCATGCTCAACCATTGTATCGTATGGCCTTACACGTGAATGTAATATAATCTGGTTTCAGTGACATTTTTTCTCATGAACACAGCTCCAGTGTCTTCTGAAATTCATTACTGCAGAAGTTTGAGGTCAGTCTGATTTGGGTTCGTTTAAAATTAATGTTTTCCTTCCTTTGCTTTGGTTTAGTTTTATTTTGGTTTTGGCCTACATCCTTAAGTAATTTTCTTTGTCTCTGTAAACACAAAACTTTTGTCAGGATAGACATGGATACATTTTTTTCTTTATTTAGCTTAGTCATGCTGAGTCCTTTCGATCTGTACACAGAGGGTTCTTTTCTTTTTACCCGTCTCTGCAAAGTTTTTTCAGCTGTGGCTTTTGTTGTTGGTTCTTGTTCCATTTTTCTAGTTTCTTCTTCCACAATGCCAAGGCCTCTTAGGTTCAACTTCTATTCTTACTCTTCTGTGTCTCCTATCCTCTCTCATTTTCGTCTCAGTTTTTCTTTTCTAGATTTTGTGGAAACCTCTCAAGTTTGACATTCTGTAATAGATTTTCTCTAGTGTTACTTTAACTTTTTATTGATTCCTGGTTACCTCTTTTATTTTTTTAAATAATATTTTAGTGGAGGGCGCCTGGGTGGCTCAGTCAGTGAAGCATCTGAATCTTGGTTTCCGCTCAGGTCATGATCTCAGGGTCATGGGATCGAGCCCCACATTGGGCTCCACACTGAGCATGGAGTCTGCTTAAGATTCTCTCTCTCCCTCCTCCTTACCCCTCCCCCCACTGCTCACACTTGCTTGCTCTCAAAAAAATTCATTAATTAATATTTTATTGGAACACAGCCTTTTGTTATGTGTTGTTTGTGGCTGCTTTCAGGCTACAGTGACATAGTTTAATAGTGAAAACACACTGTAGACCCAAAACACTTACTATCAGGCCCTTTATAGAAAAAGTCTGTTGAACTAAAAATGTAATACAAATATCTTAATATCATTGAATATCTAGCAATAATCAGATTTCCTTGTTTGTCTCATAATTTTTATTGAGATATAATTGATACGTAACATTATATTAATTTCAGGTATACAACATAATGATTCAGTATATGTATATATAGAGAAATGATCCCAAATAGTCTAGTTAAAAGTACATCAGCACACATAGCTACAATCCTGATGGCTTCTTAATTTGGCTTGTAGAAGCTTCTGTTTCCTTGTAACTGTCCATGTTTTACCGAGTTCTTTCTAATTTCTTCTGTTCACTTTAGTGCTTCCTGAATTTCATTTTAATAGCTTATTGTGCTTATTACTTTCCAGTTAGTTTCAATAGAGGACATGGCTCCATATGGCCTACAGAGAACACCAATGGTTTTCTAAAGGTTTCCTAGTTTTTAGAGTAGATTATTTTCAAAAACCTGCTGTTATTTGGAGTCTGCAGGATTGTCATTGTCTTTCCATGTTCTGCAGTATTTTTTTAAATTAGGCTTCATATTTGGGGTTTTCTCTATTCACTGTCAAGCGAAGAACTGTTCACATCCTGCACAATCCAACAGATGAGTTGCATAGATTTTCCTCGGCTCTATTCACTGCTCATTCAGCCCTACAGTCAAGGAGCGAGTGACAACCCCCACTGATGCCTGGTGGCCCTTCGTTGGGTCCACCTCAGAGACGGGTTGCATTATCAGACATGAAATTAACATGTATGTCATAATCGATACACTCAGCATATACAACTCTCAGGGATCTCCCTCTCTCCGCTGCAACCCACATGACTTTATTGCCAGGAATTACACCTCATCGAATGCAGACGTCACAGCCCGGTTTGCCCCTCCCCTCCTTCCCACCCCAGCTTTCTGCTCTGTCATTCTTAGAAGTTGTGCTCTCTGCATAGGTACAGAAAAGCCGTGTGTGAGTAAGTGTATGTGTGTGTAGCCTTGGATGGGGACGGACACAGGCCAACAGTCCTCAGACAGCTACAGAAAGTGCTGCCTGTGTCATTTTCTAGTGGGTTAAGACTTGGGGCCTCCAGGGGCGCCTGGGTGGCTCAGTCAGTTGAGCATCTGCTCTAGGCTCAGGTCATGATTTGGGGTCCTGGGATTGAGCCCCATGTCAGGCTCTCTGTTCAGCAGGGAGTCTGCTTCTCCCTCCCCCTCCCCAGCCCCATGCTTGTACTCCCTCTCTTTCAAATAAATAAATAAAATCTTAAAAAAAAAAAAAAAAAGACTTGGAGCCTCCAAATCCAGGGAGGTCTGGTGAAAGGATGAGAGATCTTCTGTCAGCTGTACTTCTCACAGGTAGACAGGGCAAAGCATGGGTGCCAACTCACTGATTTTCCCAGATTCCATTTACTTATAGTTAGTGGATATTCCTTCTAGATTTTGACACTAGAGTGCGTATTAGTTTCTGCTACTGGTGCAGGTTTTGCCTCTTTGTTTATTCGTTGGAATTTTAATCACAGATTGTTAAGTGGATGACATTTTATACAATAAGTCATTTTATACAGTAAGTCTTATATATCAAAACAAAATGAAACAAAAGCCTCAACAAACCAAGCGTACAAAATGTGGGCTATTTCACAGAAACACCCTGGTAATCTTGGTGAAGTTAATTACAGGAGACATGTCTCTTTATGAGCTTTATACAAGCTTACACTAAAAGTATGCTGGTGTTTACTTTCCAAGCCCATTCCCTTTCTCCAGCTTGTGAAATGTACGCTCCAGTCATAACCAATAGTTCACAGTTTTCCAAACTTGCGATGCTTTTCTTGCTTCTTTGTCTTGGCACATACCACTCTTTTTGCCTCTGAGACACTCTTCTACTTCTCGTATCTGGTTAGTCCCCACAGGTCCCCCCAAGCTCAGTTGAAATGTGGTATAGACGAGTGCTGAAGTGCCAGCTCTGTTTGGACTGCTGGAATCATAGGTTAAGTCCCATGATCTGAAGCATTTACTCATTCTAGCCATTCCCTTAAACATCCTGTAATCTTCTCCAGCTGAGAGGGTACAAATACGCTACAAGGAGGAGGTAGGTAGGCTGTTGTAACAAAATACACAGACTGGGGGTTAAACGACAGAAATTTATTTTCTACGGTTTGGAAAGCTGGACGTCCAAGATCAGGGTGTCAGCAGGTTTGGCTTCTTCTGAGGCTTCTGTGATTGTCTTGCAGATGGTCGCTTTCTCACTGTGTCCTCACATGGTCTTTTCTCTGTGTTAACCGATCTTTGGTGTTTCTATTTCCAAATTTCCTCTTCTTATAAGGATACCAGTCAGATTGGATTAGGGCCCACCCTAATGGCCTCATTTTATTTAACTCAGTTGCCTCCTTGGGCTTCATCTCCAAACAGGGTCATTATGTAAGGTATTGGAGGTTAGGGCTTCAACATAGGAATTTGAGGAGATGCAATTCAGCCAATAACAGAAACAAAGATTCAAAGAAGCCCAACTTTTGGGACAATTTACTTAATGTCTCTATCTCAGTTTGCTCATCTGTGAAGTGGGTATAAAAACAACTCATGGAACTGTTGGGAGTATGAAATGAGATAAGCCATGTAAAGCATCTAGTCCCATGCCTGGGGCATATTAGGTGCCATATGCATTGACCCCTTACAGCCTCAAGTCAGGAGGTTACTTTGGTTATGTTATTTAACTCAGCCTCTGGGATGCCCATTCATCTCCACCATCTTCCTTGTGTTCACCTTCTCGATCATGAACTCTGCATGGTATTCTTCTTGCCTTCCAGTTAACTGTGAGAAGCACGGTCCTTCCCTGATTCATACGCAGTAAACTCTCAAATCCATACAAAAGAATTCTTTTTCCATTTGACAGATGAGGAAAGTAAAGTTAAGAGAAATTAGTTACTTGCCCAACTTCCCAAAGCTTGTGCGTTTCAGAGCATGCCTTTCTATCTAGACCCATATGGTTCCAAAGCTCATGCTGCTTTTCCCCAAGGACCAGGGCTGAAGGGCCAGGGGAAGTGCCCAACACAGTGAGGAGAAGTGACCCCTGGGCTGGTCCCTGGGCTTCTTTGGCTCATGCCTTCCCCTGGAACTTACGAGCTTCTTTGCTTTTGTATCTGAATCTCACACCTCTCGTGGGTCTTAGGGGAGAGGACAGAAGATACTGACCTCCTCAAATCCAGACTGCTCAGCACCAGCCCCAAGGGTGGAGCCGGCCAAGGAACTTAGTGGGTTTGCCTAAAGCCCCTGTGCTTAGTCACTGTCCTAGAAGCTTCTGAGATTCCTAGGACTTGTGGGAGAGTCTGTATGGTGTATTGAGAATGAAGACATTGAGTGAGAGAGCCTGCTTTTGACTCAGACTGATTGATGAATTCATTTATCAGTTACCTATTGATTTTACCCTCTCTGTGCCTTAGTTTCCTCTTTTGAAAAATAGTACCTACCTCATGGAGTACTTACAAGGATTAAAAGAGTTAGTATGTATAAAACACTTAGAATATTGCCTGTAATATAGTAAGCAGTATATAAACATTGACTCTTAACATTATTATTATTATTATTATTATTATTATTATTCTCACCCCATATGGATATGAACCTCTGCAAGAGAAAAGAAAATTAATGAACTCTTAAAAGGCAGCTCTAGTTTCCAAGACCCAGCCGATGGGCAGATCCATAACATGTCTCTAATTGCTCACTATCTACCAATTGTCCTATTCCCATTTATAAGTAATTGCTGAATCGGACACCTCATGTTTGCTTTATCTCCTAAAATCCTCTGGTTGTTCGTGGGATTATCAAACCAGTCCTTTTCAACCTAATTGCACTCTTCATAATGGGCCAGATGTGTGCGGTAAGTCCTGCTTGTGGCTGCGTCAATTGCTGTGTTCTGTTTACACAGCTTCCAGAGCAGCTTCATTATTTATCCCCTCCCCCAACACAGCTTGGCTTGTGTGCCTGTGTTTTAAACTGGGTTTGAAGCATTTAATTTTGCCAATACAATTTTAGGGTATTAGTGTGCCTCCTGTTCTCTCTCTGCCCTCCTTAATTACCATGTATGGCAAAGTCACACAGAAACATTAAATGCTAATTCTGACTTACATGTTCCTGGCCAAGAACGAGGATAATAATTTCCATCCAACACAACCTGAACTCATTTTACATAAGGGTGATTCAGAGTAGAGATTTGAAATCGTAATCAAGTCTTTCTCAAAATCGCCTTACCCTAGCAGACAATCACTAATGTCTCTGCTAATTGGGAGGCAAATGGCAAAAAACAAAATCTCAGTGTTTAAAAAAAAAAAAACCAACAACGCAAAAAACAGCAACTTTGTAACAGCGTTTGTGAAATTGCTCCTCTCATCAGCTCTTGCAACGTGACAGTTTAAGAAGGGAACACAACTCATTTTATTTGGTTAGATGGGGCTAATCCCACATCACCATAATCCCTCCTGATGTTTTATTGATTCTAAAGGACATTTAATCAGGAAGCAGCTCAGCACTAGAATCCTGCTAATTAGCAAGCAGCCACATTCCAAATGGGTTCCCAATTGAACAGCAGATTAATGGACAATATGTACTAAAATAATGATTCGTGCATTCAGCTCCTAAAATGTGTGTCTAAATTGCATCTTTAATCTCTTAAGGATATAGGTTTGCATACAAAGCCCTTAACGGAATGGATTTAATTCAACACAGAAGCTTTAGCCAATGACTGTTTAAGGATGAAACAGGTTTATCACTTATAAATGCAATTCTTCACTGGTTCTCATGGTTTGATGTCCTTGAACATTCAAAGGTCAAAGACAGGTGAATAAAGAAATTGGTGTGTTTCTCTGATATGCACATGAAACAGTGGGAAGTTGAGGATATTGATATACATAGCCTAACCTCATTTGCTCCCCAGTCATTCTTATTGTCATATCTCTGTTTCCTGGAATCTTGGTTCTGGACCCCATCTTTTAATCAAGTATACTATGTACCAGGTATAATGTGAGCTCCAATACTTGCATTTTCTCCATTTTTATTGGTGCCTTTTTGGGGCTTGAAAAAATGATTATTGGTTTTCTACTTGGCTCTTAGCCCACTTTTCTGCTTTTGCAGTTTAACCACATCCCTCCACCTTACCCTACCACCCCCAAGGTTTTAGATAAGGGAACTCCCATGTCCCAAAGCCGGTCTGGTAGAAATTCATTGGCTAGGTTCAACCTCCTTCCATCATTTATTTATCGATTGATGTTCCCCATAACCTTTACCCTTCTTTGCTTTTCTGTATTGCTTTTATCATCACGTGATATATATCACATATTCCAGCTTATTTATTGTTTCTCTTCTCCCTTAGAATACAAGCTTCATGAGGGTGAATAAAGCAACTCTTTAGAAATCTTCAGAGAGAACTTTCTGGGGATCTCTCTTCTCCACTACTCTGTACTGTGCATTCTAGCCTCCTTGGCCTTCTTGAACCCCAAACTCCATCTCTTTAACTGAAGAATTCTGGGCTCTGGACTTCCTCTTCTTGTTCAGTAAGCTTAGCTTACCTCATTTATTTTTCTTTCTTTAGGAATCACTGTTCTGTGCTGCCTGGTGTCAAATGTCTGAAAACCATTGTTTCATATATTTTGTCCCGTTTTTTAGTTGTTTAAGGTGGAATGGTAAATCTGATTCTTGATAGTCCATAATGGTTGGAATTTGAAGTGTCCTGCTTTGTCTTTCAATGACCAAGAAGACTCTGTCCTTAATATAAGCAAATATTCCTTGATTATCTTCAAGTGATGAAATTAATTATTTCAGGGGAGTCTGGGTGACTCAGTCAGTTGAGTGTTCGACTCTTTATTTCAGCTCAGGTCATGATCTCAGGGTTGTGAGATCAAGCCCTGCATCAGGCTCCACACTGAGTGGGAAGTCTACTTGAAATGCTCTCTCTTCCTCTCCCTCTGCCCCTCCCCCACTCACGTGTGCGCTCTAAGTAAATAAATCTTTTTAAAGAAAGAAACTGTTTGCTTCACACATAAAACTTCTAAAGACAGATCTCAGTGTTTGGTATCCTAATAGAAGACTATGTGAATAAAAAATCGACTTACTTTATTTCACCACAGTAACCCAAATCTTGATGGTTTAGCAATGTTTCCAGGAGACTCAAAGTTAGATATAATCCATGCTTTCCACATATAGCCCTGACCTGCAAAATAAGAAAGGATTTGGAGTTTCATTATAATGAAATGAAGATTTGAATTTTAGCTAATATAACACTGTATATTAACTATACTGGAATTAAAATGTAAAAAATTAAAATAAAAATAGCAAATTTTAATTTGATTGATGCAGAGGTATAGCTCATTACTCAGAGCCATTGAACTTTGAGATGTTGATCTTAAATTTTTGCCAGCGATGGAATGGGTGGTCAAAACCTAGAAGTTATATATACTTATTATACAGGTAAATTGCAAAGAATTTTTGTGTATCTCCTTTGATTTATAAAATAAGCTTGATGTATTAGCATGGTCAGTATTGCTATCTGCATTTCATATATGACAAAACCAAGACTTAGATTAAATCACTTCCTTGATGTTACACAGTTCATAAATGATGGAACTAGTCTAGAAACCAGATGCCCAATAAATTTCTCTTGGATCGATGAATAAAATGTCATTGTACTTTCCAAGGTACTAAATATTTTCTGAGTCTAGCTGACAAATCAATTCAGTTCTCAGGTTGGTGGGTGGGTGACACTTAGATTCAAACATGTCAGAATTTTAGGGGTATGATCGCATGTTTTGTGAGTTTAGCATATATATTTGTTTTAGAGACACAGAGAGAGAGAGAGCGAGAGAGCATGGGCACGTGGGGGTTGGAGGGGTGGGGGGTGGAGAGGGAATCTTAAACGGGCTCCAAGATGTGGGGCTTGATCCCATGACCCTGAGATCATGACCTGAGCCAAAATCGAGAGTTGGATACTTAAGCAACTGAGCCACCCAGGTGCCCCTAGCATAATGTTTAAACATAGACTTTGGAATGAAACAGGACTTATTTTGGACACCAGATCTGTTGCCTTTGATCTGTGAGATGACCTTTCCATGCCCATTGTTTCATCTACTAAATAAGACTAGTATTTTTTACTTTGTAAGGTTCTGTGAGGGCTACATGAGAAAATAAGCAGTTAGAATAATGCCTCACTTTTATTATTATTTTTTAATAATTTTTTATTATGTTATGTTAGTCACCATACAGTACATCCTTAGTTTTTGATGTAGTGTTCCATGATTCATTATTTGCTTGTATAACACCCAGTGCACCATGCAATATGTGCCTTCCTTAATACCCATCACTGGCCTGTTCCAATCCCCCACCCCCCTCCCTTCTGAAGCCCTCAGTTTGTTTCCCAGAGTCCATAGTCTCTCATGGTTCTTTCCCCCCTTCTGTTTACCCCCCTTCATTCTTCCCTTCCTTCTCCTACCGATCTTCCTGCTATTTCTTATGTTCCAGAAATGAGTGAAACCATATAATTGTCTTTCTCTGCTTGACTTATTTCACTTATCATAATCTCCTCCAGTCCTGTCCATGTTGCTGCAAATGTTGTAAAATCGTTCTTTCTGATGGCTGAGTAATATTCCATTGTATATATGGACCACATCTTCTTAATCCAGTCATCTGTTGAAGGGCATCTCGGCTCCTTCCACAATTTAGCTATTGTGGACAATGCTGCTATGAACATTGGGGTGCATACGGCCCTTCTCTTCACTACGTCTGTATCTTTGGGGTAAATACCCAGTAGTGCAATGGCTGGATCATAGGGTAGCTCAATTTTTAACTTTTTAAGGGACCTCCACACTGTTTTCCAAAGTGGCTGTACCAACTTGCATTCCCACCAATAGTGTAAGAGGGTTCCCCTTTCTCCACATCCTCTCCAACATTTGTTGTTTCTTGCCTTGTCAATTTTTGCCATTCTAACTGGTGTAAGGTGGTATCTCAATGTGGTTTTGATTTGAATTTCCCTGATGGCTAATGATTTTGAACATTTTTCATGTGTCTGTTAGCCATTTGTATGTCTTCATTGGAAAAGTGTCTGTTCATATCTTCTGCCCGTTTTATGATTTGATTATTGGTTTCTCGTGTATTGAGTTTGAGAGGTTCTTTGTAGATCTTGGATACCAGTCTTTTATCTGTAGTGTCATTTTTTGTCAATTTTTTGGGGTCAATTTTGCAAATATCTTCTCCCATTCCGTGGGCTGCCTCTTAGTTTTTTTGATTGTTTCCATGGCTGTGCAGAAGTTTTTATCTTAATGAAGTCCCACAAGTTCATTTTTTCTTTTGTTTCTCTTGCCTTTGGAGATGTGTCATGAAAAAAGTTGCTGTGGCCGATGTCGAAGAGGTTGCTGCCTATGTTCTCCTCTAGGATTTTGATGGATTCCTGTCTCACATCGAGGTCTTTCATCCATTTGGAGTTTATCTCTGTGTATGGTGTGAGAGAGTGGTCAAGTTTCATTCTTTTGCATGTAGCTGTCCAGTTTTCCCAGCACCATTTATTGAAGACATCCAGTGGAAAAAAGACAGTCTCTTCAATAAATGATGCTGGGAAAATTGGACAGCTAATGCCCCGCTTTTAGTATGCATTTGATTAATATTTGTTAAGATGAAAAGACAGAGAGGAGAGAGAGGGAAGAGGGATGAGAGGAGAGGAGAGGCAAGAAGAGAAGGGGGAGAGAGAAAACAAGAAAAGGAGAAAGAAGGACAGTAGGAAGGGAGGGAGGAAGGAAGGAAGGAAGGAAGGAAGGAAAGGGAGGGAGGGAGGGAGGGAGGAAGGAAGGAAGGAAGGAAGGAAGAAAGGAAGGAAAGGGCAAAGAAAAAGAGATGTCTAATTTAGTGCTTGGACTGAACAGTAGCTACTGTTATTACTTTGAGAGGAAGTTCAGTATAGTGACTGTATTATGCATGTTTTTTTTAACTGTGATGATTTGACATCTGGGGCCCTGCTAACCCTGGAGTGATTGCCCCTCCCAGGGCTAACCAATTCCTGGAGAGGGTAAAGGACTGGGTTGAAAGTGTGTTTTTCTTTCATAAGCAAACTAACCTCTTCCTTTAATGGGAGTGATTTCCTTACCCTTATCACCCCAGCATCAAGTACTAGGTGACTAGGGACAGCCCCTATGCCCCAGAGCTCAATGAAATTATTTAAACTAGCCAATCTTTAATCTGCTTACCCTGCCTCACCCATTCCACAATGAGGGCTCTTGCCCACATTTTCCCCTCATCCCCTCTGCCTCCTGACCACCCCTGCTGCTTCTGGGGGAGTCTGTGTGGGTGTGCCATGCTCCCTTGCCTTGGAAACTGTGTAACAAACTATCTCTTCAGTGGCAGTCATCTCCTCATCTGTTGGTCTGAACAGAGCTCAATAATAATAAAACCTAGATTTTAAAAGTGACAAAAAACTAATCTTTGTTTATCTTTATGGAAGGAAACAAACAACAAATCTAGGTTCAAAACTTGTATAGAGGAGGGGCGCCTGGGTGGCTCAGTCGTTAAGCGTCCGCCTTCGGCTCAGGGCGTGATCCCAGGGTGCTGGGATCCAGCCCTGCATAGGGCTCCCTGCTCTGCTGGGAGCCTGCTTCTTCCTCTCCCACTCCCCCTGCTTGTGTTCCCTCTCTCGCTGGCTGTCTCTATCTCTGTCAAATAAATAAATAAAATCTTTAAAAAACAAAACAAAACAAAAAAACTTGTATAGAGGAGTCCTGTCACGGATGCCTAACAGAGGAAAAAGATCAATTTGGAACATAAAAAACTGAGTAAGAGTTTACCAGAAGACTAAGGGGTCAGGGAAAAGTCCAGGCAGAAAAAAATCATGTGTGATTAATAGATGAGAAAGACTATGGTGCTTTTCAGAAACTGTATATATATATTATAATAATATTTTTTATTATGTTAGTCACCATACAGTACATCCCTAGTTTTTGATGAAACTGCATATATTTTGACATTATTCACTCTACTATAGTTTTATACCCTTTTCTAGTCTAGGCAGTAATGATCTGGTCACTAGAGCTTCTCTACAAGACACTGGCTTACTGAGGCCTACAGTTGTGTTTCATTCATTTTTTTGAATCACCATTTGTCTAGCACCATGTTAAAAAATAAAGTATCAATAATTGTTGAGACTTGTAATTATGTAAATGAACAGGGAAGTGAATGAATGAGTTGAAGACAGTAAAGAGTAAAGTGTGTATGGGCAGAGACTGGTAAAAATAAATTTAGAGAGGTAGAAATTAGTCACATTATGCCATTTTACTCCTTAAATGAAAATTGAATTATCCCCATGATTACAGCCTATTAATGTATTTTTAAACATCAGTGGAAGAGGTTATTCTAAAAACAGTTCATTTACTTCTGGCAACACCGAGTTTTGCTCTAGGCTAAAATGAACAGCAGATTAGAAATCGTACATCAAGTTTCCTAGAAGCAGATTGATTGATGGCTGCTAAGAGCTGACAGTTATAAAGGAGCAAAAAAAAAAAAACATCTACCAGAAAATCCTGGCAACTTAATGTTATTCAGGATTATTACTAAAATTGTTTAAAGCTTGAATATTCATAATGATGACCCTTGTTCAAAAAGCAAACATTTCATTATGTGTAGTTTCTTCTGTTTAGTAAGGAAATGTTTTTTAATCGAATGTAAATAAAATGTCTATGTTATTTAGAAAATGACATGTGAAATAAATATTCATTTCCCCAAAATGCTCCTTGAAAGAGTGGCGCACAGATGCTCTCTCAACTTCCTCTCTTCCCACTTAAGGCTCCATTTGCATTCTACCCCATCACTGTACTTAAACTGTATTTGCCAAGTCACTGGTAACTTCCATGGTTTGAAACTGCATGACTACTTTTCAGTCCTAATTATAGAGGGTCTCTTCATAGCATGTAACATGACTGATCATGCCAACCTTCTATAAATCTCTTTTTTGGCTCTCTTGACCACTCCCATGCCTCTTGTGATTATTTTTAGTCTCCTTTGTCGGCTTCTCTTCTTCTACCTATTCCTTAACAATAAGTGACCTCCTCTACCTCCCCTTCTCACTTTCCATTATGTCCTTGGATAACCCTAGCTACTCCCATGGCTTCAACTGTACATTGAAGACCTTTAAATCATTATTTAGCTTTAATCTCTCAACCCAGAACAAAGTGTTTAAAATTGAGCTCCTCATTCTATCCTCTGTCCCAACAAAGCTACTCCTTATCTATTTTCTACCACAGAGAATGGTACCACCACCCACCAAGCTGCCAAGGCCAGACCTTGGGGGTCATTTTTGATTCTTCCTAATTCAGGGTCCATATCTAGTCACCGAGACCTACTTTCCCACCTCCTTAGTATCTCTCTCTCTCCTGTTAACTGTTCTGGTTTAAAACCTCCTAATTCCTTGCTTGAATTATTGGAATAGCCTACTAAAATGTCTCTTTGCCCCTAATTCCTCGTATTCCATTAGAGTGCTTTTTTCAAATTTTAAATTTGATCCTATAATTCACTGTTATATATAATATGCTCTGATGACCCCTTTGAGCCTTCAGGATAAAGTTCAGCTCCTTAGAAAGACCCTTCATAAACCGGCTCCTGTTTTCCATTCGAACATTGACTTGGGCAACATCTCCCACCATCCCCCGCCACCACACACCCTCTATATTCTGTCTATATGAATGACTTCCAGATCACTGAATTAGCTGTGCTCTCATTTTAGTCCAGTTTCACATTATTCTTTTTACCTGGAATACCTTTCCCATCCCTTCCTCTGCCCCTCCTCCTAATTCTTTGCCAAATTCACCTGTCCTCTAAGATTTAGCATTTATATCATCTTTTGGGAGGATTTCAAGCCAGGCTAGGTGGTGGTTCTTTCTCTGTGTTCCAAGTTACTGCCATCACTGCATCTGTCATACAGAACTGTGACATGTTTAAAATGTCATCTTTCCCCTGAGCTCCTGGAGAACTCAGAAACCGAAATCATAATAGTCTCTTGTCCTTAGTGGCTTATCACAGTGCTCAGAACCCTGGATGTGGGTCTCCATGGCCTCAGCAATCCTACCAGAAGCCATCATTGCATCAAAAATGGGCTAGAGGAACAGGAGGGGTGAGTCCACAGAATGGGGATGGTAGATATTTGACATGTTTTTAGACCATTCTTTGAGAATGGTAAAATTTCATTCGAGTGGCAAGACCCACAGATTATTCTTCAAAGCTACATTTATTTATCTGAGAAGCTACAGATGATCTGTGAGCCCTCTGAAATGGCTGCGAGGATGACACCCCCCCCCCCCACACACACGGGCATGGGGTATATAGATTTCATGAGAAACTTAAGGAAGTCTGTGATTTTTTTCTCCTACACTCCAAGGAGATTAAGAATTGCTGTTCAAAAAGAGAAGCCCTCTCAACTCACAGCCTTTCCCAGTCTACCCTGAAGTCTTATGTCCAGGATCATGAATGTGGGGGTACAGCTGCTGCTGCTTTTTGTATCCAATGTCCCTTGGGCCTCAATTTGTCTCACGTTCTGGGGAAACAGAATTCTATTTTACATGCCTCCCAGACTGCAATATACTTTGAGTGAGTTCCAGATGTCTTAAGAGATGCCAGATGGCTCAAGAGAGACAGACCAGCTTCAAGGAAAATGTGCCCCATTTCCTTGGATAGGAACCACAAATTTAAGCTTTCAGGGCCAGCTCTGATAGCCAGTGCTCAATGTGGCCATCACTTGACCCTGGAAATAGCCTCTTTCCATGGGCTATTTTGAGTAATAATTTAACCAAATACTTATTTTTTTTATTAGAAGAAAAAGAAACTAGGATTTACTGAATGCCTCATATATTAGCATGCTAAGTGCCTTGAGATACTTATCTTGCTTAATCCTCACAATAGATGTAGGAGATAGATATTTGAAACCCAGTTTTTTTCAAGCTGAAAAATCTGAACACTCTAAGAGTTTAAGCAAATTTATTTTGATTTGCAAGTTATTTATGTTTTAGTCTACTAGTATCACCCGAGAACATGCAAGCTTCATTGATGGTTTATGTAATTTCCAATCTAACAGAATTGCTGCTGCTTATTCTATTTCCACTGATCTTATGAACATAATAAAAGTCATTGGCATTGTGTGGCATCTCCTGCAGTGTGCTCTCTCTCTCTTTCCAGTGAAACATGTTTGTGTACTATTCATACACATACACACACATACGTACACACTATCATGACCTTTGCCTTTGCATGCTTAGCTGACTGTGTAAATGAAAGCACAGAGAAAGCTGCTTCTGTCCTGGAATAAGAATCCACTTCCAGCGCCCTGTGTCCTTGCTTCATTAGTAAATGTCATCTGTTCCTCTTCATTCTCTCAATTCTAATCCCTGTTCACCTGGATGAAAGGCATTTTCCAACCTTTTCTATAGCACTTTCTTTTTCTTTTTTTCCCTGCAATTGTAAATCCCTTCTACTCCTCTGGAATTCTAAGTCTTATATCCTGGACTCAATGGATGGTTCCAGATATCTTTTGCCAAGTAGAGTTCCAATTCTGGCTCTCAATATCCAGTACTCTTCTGTACTTTGAACCCTGGCTCTGTGGCTTGCTAGCTGTGGCCTTTAGGTGATTCGATTGGCCTCTCTGAGACTTAGTATTTTTCATTAAATGGGTATTAAAACATCTATCTAGATTTTGCAGTTATCTGTAAATGTTAAATGAGAGAATGTAAATAAAGCATTTAGTGCAGCACTTGGCACTTAGTAAGAACTCAATAAAGCTTGGTGGTGACAAGCTGTTGTTGATGGAATTGTAGTAATAGTCATAATTATTACTTTGCCTGTATTATTTCACCTGGTAGCCTCACGACTAGGGTTTGTTTGGCCAAAGACAACACTTGAGTTCGTATGGTTCTGGATCCTCTTCCATAAAACATGTCTGCACTGTTAATGCCCCAGAACAGCACGCTAATCTCTATCAGCAAGAAATCGCATTAGTTCCTAAAAATTGGGTGTTCCTAAGGAATGAGATGTCGCATGCTGATGTCACTGGAAGCTGGTAGAGGGTGTGAGAAATGAACATTTGGCGTTGGGAAAAAAAATATTTGTTTTCCATTGTGAAATATTATTTGGGTGTCGTCATATTCTCTATTATTAACATAGAACATATCCCAGTGTAAGTAATTCCTGGACCAATTCTGCACATTCTACGATTCCTTTTTCCTTTTGTTTTTCTCCTCTCAGGCACAATTATATGATGTGGTCCACAGGCAGAACACAGATCATAACTGCGCTTTCTGCTAGACCCTGAGGTAGCCTTTGCAGACAAAAACATCGGAACTCTAATTTTGGTTACCTTGGGTGGGGGCAGGCAGCAGGAGAAAGAGCGGTCTTCTTTTCAGAAACTCAGGCTGAGCCCCTCGATATTGAGTTTGCCATGGGTTGCCCTTAGTGCCGTCAGGATCTCCAGCATGTTCTTGCTCACCTCTGACTGCGGGCTGGCATCTCGAGGAACAGTACCATGTGGAGGGGCAGGGGAAAGGCTGTGAATACATGATCCACTCAAAGCCACTGTGTGTTTTTCACACCACATCTCTTGGCCCTGATGTACACTGTGAACCCTGAGAACCCACCCAGTAAGGTCTCCTAAATCTTAGGAACCTGGTCATGGGGTCTGTGCATGGAGATTTCATAGATTATCTCCAGTCTGTTCCATTCTACTGACCACCAGAGTCTCTTCTCCAGGAGGCACCAACCAATTTGGCTAGAACATAAACCAAAATTTGTAATTCACTCTCAATCTTTTTTCCAGGTTGAGGCGAAAAATTCCAAGTGACCACAGTAGTTTAGCTGCTTGATCTTACTTCTCTAAAGCCCAGATAATTATTGATGGCAAATCAAATTTCCAAACTCTCCCTTGCCACAGGCAAAGCAAAGCGGATCCTGCCAGATCCCTGTAACCATGGAACCTCTATAGAAGGAAATCTTGAATCAAGTGAACTTTCCGTGTTATCCTTGACTCTGCAGTTTGTGTCTGTGAGTCTTACTTGAGTTTTGGCCTAACAGCTCATATTTTCTGAAAACATGGTACAGGAAAAAAGAAGTGGCTGTTTGTCTTTGTTTAGGTCATATAGTTTCTGCACCCTCCTTCCCGCTTCAGAATATTCTCCAGCTCAGGAATCTGCCTCTCACTCTAGTGGAGGAAAACACCAGCTATGTGCTTTACGAGGCTCTCTTTGTTGAGGGAGCACAGGACCCAGGCCTTGCCAATCAGATGTATCCGTCCCAGATCTGAATCACACGTTTCCCTTCCTCTTTCCTTTTCTTGCCATGCCAGTTCCTGGGGGTATGAATTCGTGAGGCTTTGGCTCCTGTCTCCGAACGGCAAGTACGAAATGGGCAGGACTTGTATGGAAGCCATTTGCTTCAGCCGGTGGGGTTTCTTAGGAAATCTGCTGCAGGAGGCCGTTGCATCTGGTCCAGCTTAGGTAATGAGAGCTGCTGCCGCTCGCGTTGCCACAGGTGATGCTGCAGGCTCTTTAAACATCACAGAGCTGCCCCATTAAAGGCTCTACCTGACAAAACACGGGAGGGCCTTTTCCCGAGCAGCACGTGAATTAACAAAGAGTCCGGGTGCCTTATAGGCCGTCAGTTCTGCACTTCCACAAACACACTGTCTGGTTTGTATAAAGCAGCACCTTCTCCGATGAGTTCAAAGTGATCTCTCTAGGCACCATTTTTATAGAGTGGGTATCCAGATGTCTCTGCAAGTGGATAATTGGAGGTGCCAATTACATTAAAAAATACGCATTGAGCATCTCCCAGGTGCCGGGAACGATGCTAGACACGAGCTGTCCAGGGCAGACACTATTACTAACCTCAGATGTCAAGTGAGTAGTTCCAATGGCTGTCAGGCAGGGAAAGGAGTGTGGGACCATTCCAGAGAGAGGCAGAGAGAGAGAACGCAGTCTAGGGCTCAAGAACGCCTTCCTGTCCAGGCTCCTTGACTCACATCTGCCAACGGGTAGCATGTGTGTAGTGCACAGTCTACCATTTAGCAGGGCCCAGATCTTGCGGTCTGTGTTTATGAAGTGTGGTTGCTGATTAGTAAATATTAGTAATATGAAGTAATATTAGTAATATTAGTAAATATTAGTAAATTAATAATATTAGTAAATATTAGTAAATATGAAGTGTGGTTGCTGATTAGTAAATATTTCTGGGGCTTTATGGCTCTCCATAGGACAGTCGCTCCCAGATACTTCACTGGTGGGCCCGCCTGGCAGTGTCTTTCTTTGTACTCTGAGCCTTGAGGGAAAGACGGGGTCTTGCCAAGCTCTGAATTCACTGTGCCTGGCAAGGTGTGCCTGGCAAGCAGCTGGTATTCGACGAATACAAAAGGGCACAAAAAGGGACACTGTAGAAAGGAAGCAAGTCCAACACTTGCCCCAGGGCCATTTTTACAGGAAACTACTTTCCTAGAGTGAAGTGATAAATGTCAATACCGTGGCTCTTACCCACTGTGTCCCATTATTTGTAACCGAAGGGTGTCTTCTGGTAGGATAGTTTAAAAATAGAAAAAAAAAATTTATATAGCATTTCTTATGTATCAAGTACTGTTTTTAAGAACTTTGTGTTAAGTTACTCTCCAAATCTATGAAGTGAAGGGAAATCTCTTATGGCTCCCGTTTCACAATGGAAGCACAGAGAGGGCAAGTGACTAGCCCAAGGTTACAAAGCCATTAAATGGCAGAAACAGGAATTGAGCCTAGGCTTCTGCTAATGGAGGCTCTGCTCCTAACCACTGCACTTTGTCACCTTTCTTGGAGAACACAGAGACTATCATGCTTTACTGTGCCTCCTCTCTGAAGATACTCCTCACATCCCATTTTTACTTTGTGTTGTTTCTTTCCCTTGAGATTACGTTATTGATTCTGGTACCTGAAACCCTTCCTTGCTCGTGCGTGTAAGCCAGGAGTGCACTGACCGAACATATTTCTGGAATCACACTCATAGCCTGGAGCTCTGCACCAGTACACGATCATTCTTATTCCACGATGAGGGCTTTCACTGGCATATGGCAACCTCATAAAATCAGACACATGCTTGATCGCAAGAAACCTATGCAATTGCTGCAGATAACCTGTGCGGGTCTGTATACGAGAGAGAGGAACTGATAAGCGTAAGCTAACTGTTGGTGAAGGGCCAAGTGATTCTACATTGGGTGAGCTTTTCGGGTGAAGGGCCTCCAAAGTCACTGCCAGTTCTAGAAGTCTAGGAACGCTATGCCCAAGGAAAGAAAGAAAGTACCTTTGGCCATGATGATGACAACCCTGAGTTTTCCTCGGGTTGCTGCCCACAGTTTCTTTGCTTTGCTGTGAATCATCTGAAGCTGCAGCTTTTAGAAACCAGAGGAGCTTTCCATAATTCACCTGAAAATCCAACAGGAAACAACATCCTCCTTTAACGTCTATGTAGGAGAAAGAAATGCCCATAAGGGAAATGCTTGTTGAGATAGAGTATTTGGAAATGTTTTAATAAAAAAAACTTTTATTAAGGGGCATCTGGGTGGCTCAGTCGGTGAAGTGTCCGACTCTTGGTTTCAGCTCAGGTCATGATCGCAGGGTCGTGAGATCGAGCCCCGCATCGGGCTCTGAGCTCAGCATAGAGTCTGCTTCAGATTCTCTCTCCTTCTCCCTCTGTGCCTCCCAATTGTGCTCTCTCTCTCTCAAATAAAGAGATAAAATCTTAAAAAATAACTTCCATTAAAAGTTTCTTAACTCGTTTTAAAAATTATGTATAATAATTATTCGTGCTTTTTGCCAAATATTCCTATTATTCTCCCTTTTGATTGCCTGTGGTTGGCTAGGGGCATGGGAACATTTCTGGCCAATGAGTTGTGAGCGGAAGTGACGTGTGCTCCTTCTGGTTGAGGATTAAACTGCTTACACGAGATATTCCAGAGCTTTCTTTTTTCTCTTCTGCCAGCATATCCAAAAATACCAGAGTCACTGCTTCATCAGCTTGGGTTTTGGAGCTAAGATAATGACAGTACCATGGCTGACTTATTATGGAAACTTAAGTGAGAAATAAACTTTTGTTGATTTGGGCCGCTGACACTTTGAGGTTATTTGTTACTACAGCCTAACCTAACCTCTAGCATCTTTCTCTCTCACATCTCTTATATATTTATTATATATAGCATAGGCTTCTATGTAGGTATATCCAGCAGATATATTCAGATTATTTGAGGACAGGCTTTTATTAAGCTAAGTGAAAAATCTCACGGACCTCTCCTCCACACTTTTTTTTTCTCCCCGAGGAAAGGACTGAAGGAATTTGTCAATGTCCATTGCGGGTCTGGATGACATCCTAGGGATTCTGGTGGGCAGACAATCCCAGGGTAGAGGAAGAGGTAACAGTCGGGGAGGGAAGCTATATAGGGTTCTGATATAAATTTGGTCTCAGGCCAGAGAATTTGATGGAACTGAAGATTCACAGTGATTGTACTAAGTCGAATTGTATCACAAATACTTATCATCAATATACAACTAATTATAGCTGGTTAGAAATGGGCGTGAGAGAGAACATTTACTTGAGTACCTATTAAATGTTAAGCACATGACCAGGTAATTTGCATTTATGATATTACTAAATTCTCAGACTACTCTTATGAGGTTGGTTTGGCCCTGGTTTTATTTCTTTTTTTTTTTTTTAAAGATTTTATTTATTTATTTGACAGAGACAGACAGCCAGTGAAAGAGGAAACACAGGTGGGGGGAGCGGGAGAGGAAGAAGCAGGCTCCTAGCGGAGGAGCCTGATGTGGGGCTCGATCCCAGAACGCTGGGATCACACCCTGAGCCGAAGGCAGACGCTTAACCGCTGCGCCACCCAGGCGCCCCTGGGCCTGGTTTTCTATCAGCACATGCTCACTCATGATTTACGCATTGCCATTACTTTTTCCTATTGTAGAATATATTCCCTTAGAACTCGGTTGCACTTGGACTGTGCTTTGTAGCACCCACAAATATAAGCTTGGAAAGTGCAGTGCTCAGAGCAAGAACCCTGAACTTGCCACTGGGGAGCCTTTATCCCTGCCCTGGTCTGCCATTAATTCCCTGGGTGCACTGAGCAATTTCTGGGTCTCAGTTTCCTAATTAGTAAAATGGTGGTTATATTCAATTTCAAAGATACCTCCCACCTGTAACTCTCTAGGAACTGTCCTGTTACATCTGGTCAAATTCTCCATTCTTATCTGAGAACTTACAGCCTGACCAACTTGTCAATGAGACTCAAGTGAGCCCATTATCCTAAATCTGTAACCAGCCCAATAGTGCTAAGAGCAGACAAAGAAAGTCAAGATAGAAAAATCTTTTAAAAGATATCAAATAGGGCTAAAAGAACTTAATCTATTTTTTATTCTCATCTATTTTGACTAGAAATTTCCACATATGAATAAAAATAAGCTTTGTATCTTAAGGCTCAATAGTAAAGGTTATTTTTAAGAAAGAAACGAACCTTTTAATTCAATTACTCTGGTGGGTACGAGTAAAATAAACAAAAGGAAACCACACTTAAAATAGCAACATGGCTGTACCATTTCTGGAGAGTCCTTCCTAGAAAACCTCTGGCAAAGGCTCTTGACTGTTGGTAGCTGCAGAGGGACTTCGTGCCTCAAGAAAAGGCGGCTCAGTTGAGATTGGAGAAGAAATCCTGAAGAGATAGGATCCAGGGTCTTCAGCTCTTTCTGAAGTTTTTCTAGTAAGCCAGAACTCAAAGGACGTGATCTGAGTTCTCTTCTGACCAGGGCGAGAAGAAAAGCATCTTCTCTTGTTCCACTTGGCCTCTGGCCAAAATCCTGACACAGGAGCAACAGCAACAATACATCAACGGGGCTCTGAGATAAAAAGGCTGAGGCTCAATGCAAGCGAGCAGAAGCCTAGTGGGGCTGGTATCAGAGCATCCACTTTCAGGCGTAGCCTAGAACAGGACAAGTTGCTAACACTGGAGACAGGTGTTCAATCTGGGTGTATTCATTGTTTGCAATGCCTCAGGACTTTGCCTTCAGGAGAAGCAAAGAAGCAAATCATTTTGGAGTGCATACTCTGTTAGAAGGTTCCATAAACTATATCACAGGCCTTCTGTAAAATGTGGTTTTTTTAATTATAAGGGAATTTAGACTACCAAGTCTTAGAGACCCATTGGATCTGTAAGGAAGAAGGTAGGAGAAAGATGAGAAGTTCAGTTGAGACATTTGAGGTTTGCCTGTGAGCTCACCAGCGAGCTTCTTGGAGGCTGGTTGGACATATGGCCTCTGATGTCCCCCAGTCCATCCTCAGAATGTCTCATCTGCTCCACATTAAAATCTACAGGCATCAAATAATACCCTTCATCCACAGTAGAAAACAAGTCCAGTCTTAGTATAGGCTCCTCAGGTTGGTCAGAGCTGTCCCTTGCCATCTGTTCCAAGGACCGGTCTCTAATATTTCTCCTGGGGAGGCCATGGATATAGGAGAGGGACTGGTCTCCAATTGGTACCGAGCTGGAGTGGGCATTTGCCTGGATGGGAATCTTAAAGAAAGAAAGACAAATGGTGGTAAGGATTAGAAGGGGAGAGGGGAAAAGAAAGAGGGGAGAGGGAAAGAGAAAGAGGAAAGAAGGGAGAATAGGAGTGAGGAACGAATCTCTTAAAAACACATTCCCACTTCCAAATGACTCAGCCCATATAGTCACTGAATCTTTCAGTTCCCAAAGAAGAAAGCTTGCCTCAACATCCGTCTCAGCATTATGCAATTAACATGTCTGACAAACACATTACCAGTCAAACAATGCGGTTTCATTTGTGCAAGAGAAAAGGTGTCTGAAATATAGGGTATAACGTAAGGTATTTATAGGCAAAAGTTAGGTTCTCATTAGAGATAAGGGTATCCTTAGGCTGTTGTATTTATTTTTTTAAGAAGGCTCCATGCCCAAAATGGCGCTTGACCTTACAACCCTGAGATTAAGAGTCACAGGTTCTCCTGCCTGAGCCAGCCAGGCGCCCTCTTAGGCTGTTTTAATTAGCAGATTGAGCAAGGGCAGCAAAGGCAATTTCAAGTTTGTCAAGAATGGAATAGAAGAGATTAAAAAGCCCAGCATGTTATATCCGAAGAGCAATGTTATTAAAGGTTACAACAGAACAAATGATGGAATATAGTTCAGTGATCAAGTACCATTTCCTCCTGCAGTGGTGTATGGTATATTAATCATGGTTGGTTTTTTTTTTTTTTAATTTTCTAGATTTTATGATGTTTTGACATCTTGGGTAGACTTGCTCACTGCAAGAGATTGCCCTTCCCAGGGTTAATTAAGTTCTCTCCAAGCAAATATTTCCCCTGCCCCGAATCAACCCAGTCCAGATACTAGACAACTAGGGACAGCCCCTAGGCTCGAAGCCTGCTGGCATTATGCAGACTAGCCAGTCCGAAGCTGTTTACCCTACCCTGCCTTGCCTTCCCCATGGAAACTGCAGTAAAGGCTGTAGCCCGAGCTGTCTGCTCACTGCTGCCTCCCGACTGAGCACGGCGCTTCCTCCTGTGATGTCGCATGCCCCCTTTGCGTGGGAAATGTTAAGAAACTATTCTTTCAAAGGCAGGTGTCGCTATATCTGTTATCTTGTCATACCGGACAAAAATAACATTCTGTGTACAAATGGAGGCACATGATTATTTTTAATATCAGACAATTGAAAGGAGACGGTTATCAGAAGGATTCACTGAAAACTGAATGTCTGTACTCAGTAGTCCTGTTACAGAACCTGACATACGGAGAGCAACCCACAGGGGCTTTACAGTCAGGAAGCATTTTAAAGAAAAATCAGGAGGCTCTCTAGAGTGAGTGAGCAGGAGTGCCAGAGAGTTCTAGAATAGGCATAAAAATAACAAGACATTAATGGGGCACATACTCCGTACAAGGCACAGCATGGATGCTTTGTTTATGTCGTTCCATTTAATCTTTGCAACAAGCCTATAAGGCGGGTAGTGTTAGCATCCTTTTATATTTGGAAAGCCAAGGCTTTGAGAAGCTAAGTCAGTTTATTAAATATCAGTTATGAAATATTTATGGCTTGCCTAACCTGGGCCAGGCAGCGCGATAGGCCTACAGTGAACAAAACGGATTTGGCTCCTGGTCTCTCAGAGTTTGCAGATGGTGAGGGGACAACAAACACTCATGACAGCATCATGCGGAGCAGTGAGGGTCACGTCAGAACTGTCCACAGGTCCACCTAACCTGGACTTGGTGGCCCAGGTCTGGGGGCAAAGACATTGAAGTCTAGGCTTGAAAGATGGGTTAGATTAGGATTTGGATAGGCTAACGAGTAGAGAGGGAGGAGAAGAGAAGAAAGAAGGGCCCAGGAAAAGGAAACTGGGTATTGAAAACCTCAAAACTACACCCAGGCTCCCGAGAGAGAGATGGATGCTTCCAGGGCATAGTTTAAGTTTTTGAAAAAGACAAACGATAAGGTTGCAGTGGGAGACAGGCAAAAGGGGGTGAATTGCCACAAGTCCAATTAACTTCTGTGCTTTCTTGTTAGGGCAATGGGGAGCCATGGAAATGTTTTCAGTAGAGCTATGACTGGGTCAGAACTGTCTAAATTTACCCCCTAGTAAATTGTGCAGATAATACTTGAACCCTGTTTTTTATCACAACCCCAGGACGAGAGGGATTCCACATTCACTCGGTCCAGAGAGCAGATTCATTCTCTAAAATATTTGGCTAGGCATTTCAGGTGTTTCTTAGAACATTTTCTTAGAACAATAGGTTTCATTGGAAATTACTTGTAATAGAAAACATTTCCATTTTCAGGCACGTAGAAATACTTTTCTGCCTCTGAGAACTGATACACTTCTCTTTGGCAGTCCGCTGAAGGAGCATTTATCAGTACTTCATCATTCTAACGGAGGCAAGGTGTCCCTTTTCTCATTTCAACACCAAAGTTTATTTATTTTTTTCTGTTTTTTTTTTTAATGATTTTTTATTATATTATGTTAGTCACCATACAGTACATCCCCGGTTTCCGATGTAAGGCTTGATGATTCATTAGTTGTGTATAACACGCAGTGCACCATGCAATACGTGCCCTCCTTACTACCCATCACCGGTCTATCCCATTCCCCCACCCCCCTCCCCTCTGAGGCTCTTAGTTTGTTTCTCATAGTCCATAGTCTCTCATTGAACGCCTTTGTTTTCAGCACGATGGATACAGGTGAACAAGGCTGGCAGGATTCCTGCCCTCATAGATCTTTCAGCCTTACTGTCACAGAATACATTTTTTAGCCTCTCCAATGGAAAGAGGAATATATATTCTACTCCCAGGACTGCTGTGAGCAATGAGCACTATAATGTATTTTCAACATTTTGTAAATTTCAAAACTTTGTTATTTGCTGTGTATCTCCCTCCAATAGAGTGTGAACTCTGTGTGGGCCAGAACTGTTTTGTGTCCTGCTGACTCCCGGCATTTAAGAACAGTGCCAAATTGGACAGACAAATGGAGAAACACAGTGTCAAATGGTGATGATGGCTTGTTCAGGCCCAGCCTATGCGGGGGCTTTAGATCTCTCTCTTCACTGCCATCAATCACCCTGGGCTGTTGTTTTTCAAAACAGTGTATCCACAAAGTATCAAAGAAGATAAAATGGAAAATGTTGACCAAGAAGCATCATGTTTCTGATGTCAAGAGTGGCTACAGTATCTGTAAAATCTCCAATACTATAGTTTTCTGTCATTTCCTTTACTTTGAATCACAAAATAGTGCTTGCGGATGACACAGTAGCTTGAAATGAGTTTGGGGCGTAACACTAGTTTTGTGATATTTACCTAGAGGAATTGTTACAAATGGAGCACAGAAATCGAACACAGATTTAGTAATCCTTCTTGGGGTGTTGGAAACTTGCAAATGTTAGGAGTGTAAACAAGTCTTTTTTTTTTTTTTTAAAGATTCCTTATAAATTATTTTAAAGTGGTTATATTTTGGAATCCGTGAACACTTTCCTCTAAGACAAGTGAACACAACAAATTGTCTTAATATTGTACAATGCATAGCTGGGGCTTGGGAAAAAATCTGCAGAGACAGCATCAAATGCAGATTTGAAAAGTTCTGTTTCTTCAACATTTTAGACCAAGGTGTTGATGTGTTCTAGAAAGCTGTTAAATGGCTCAAAATGGGATGCTAGTGATAATAAATACAACCACGAGAAAGATGCATATAAAAAGCTTGATAGGATTTCTCAAGAAATGTAGAATTGAAAAAAGCAGTATTTCCAAATTAATAGATTTAACATATGATGTTAATATATACCTTCAATCAATACAACGTTAGAATTAATCATTTGACTATTTTATTTATATTTGTAAAAATTTATATTTTCTTTACATTTTAACTTGTGATTGTGGAAAACTTCAAGCCTAGGCACATGTGCCCAGGATAGTATAATGGAACTCCATATACTCATCACCAAGCCGTAATTATCAATGCCATTCTTGTTTTATTTATACCCACATCACCCGCCACCAGAAATGAAGTAAACCACAGATGGTATATTATGTCACCCACAGTTTTTTCAGCATGCATCTATAAAGCAGTGGTTTTCAAAGTGTGGTCCTTGGGCCAGAAGCCTCAGCAACACCTAGAAATGTGTTAGGAATGTGAATTCTTTTTTTTTTTTTTTAATTTTTTTTATTATATTATGTTAGTCACCATACAGTACATCCCTGGTTTTTGATGTAAAGTTCCATGATTCATTACTTGCATATAACACCCAGTGCACCATGCAATACGTGCCCTCCTTACTACCCATCACCAGTCTATCCCATTCCCCCACCCCCCTCCCCTCTGAAGCCCTCAGTTTGTTTTCTCAGAGTCCATAGTCTCTCATGCTTCATTCCCCCTTCTGATTACCCCCCCTTTCTTTATCCCTTTCTTCCCCTACCGATCTTCCTAGTTCTTATGTTCCATAGATGAGAGAAATCATATGATAATTGTCTTTCTCTGCTTGACTTATTTCACTTAGCATTATCTCCTCCAGCGCCGTCCATGTTGCAGCAAATGTTGAGAAATCGTTCTTTTTGATAGCCGAGATGCCCTTCAACAGATGACTGGATTGAGAAGTTGTGGTCCATATATACAATGGAATATTACTCAGGAATGTGAATTCTTGAGACGCAGGCCAAAGCCACTGGATAAGAATTTCTGGGTTTGGAATCCAGAAATCTGTGGTTTAGTAAGCCCCACAATACTTGTAATGCATGCCCACATTTGAGAACCACTGCCTTAAGGATAATGACTCTTTGAAAATATAACCATGATAACATTATAATACTTTTAAAAATGGCAATCCCTTAACATCATCAAATATCCAGTCAACTGTTCAAAATCCCCCAATCATCTGATAAATCTTATTTTTACAGTTTGTTTATTCAAAACAGGAACCGAAGAAGATCCATATATTGCAATTGACTTAAATCTCTCACATCTTTTTAAATTTCTAGTTCTTCCTATCTGCACCCCCCACCGCCCCTTTCAGTGCAGTTTTTTCCCCTTGCAATTTATTTGTTGAAGAAGCTGTGTTGTCTGCCCTATAAAATTTTCTGCAGTCTGGATTTTGTTGTTTGTATTTCTATGCCGTTTAACAAACCCTCCCACATATTTCTTGTAAAATAATAGTTAGAACTAGGGTCTTGCTCTTCTTCAAGTTCAATTGTTTTAAGCGAGATCTTTACATAGGTGGTGCATTGCCCCGTGTAAACAAATGCTGTCAGGTTTTGTTTCTTTCACAGGCACTGATAACTTGTTGCTTTAGTCCTTTTTTTTTTTTTTCATTAGCGTTTTGGAAATGATGATATCTTATCCTATTATCAGCTCTCATTTACTAATAGATTAATAGGAATACCTTTTTTTTTTTTTTTTTCGGAGAAACTGCCCTCATTAACTATTATCTAAAATACCGTTTGTATAGTAAAGACAAACAATAAATGCTGCTTTGATTTACCAGTTTTAAAAAGTTTGTTCCCTAGCATTCTTCGGAGGTAACCAATGAGGTTTTTTTTTTTTTTTTTTAAAGAATCACTATAATGTTATAGATTTATACATGTACACTGCATTTAAATCATTATAATTGTTATTTTTACTGATAGCCAAAATATAAGGGGTTTGGGGTTTTTTTTCCCCTTGGTTTTGTTTTTTTGTTTTGTTTTGTTTGTGGTGAGAGCCATTTTAAGTTAGATTTCAAGTCTTTTTTTGACAAGTCATGGAAGGTGTTTGCTATCTTCATTGCTTTTGGTATAAATACATGTTCCAGGCCCAAAGGTGGGATCAGCCTTCAGAATGTGCTGAACACGATGCAGGTGCTGTACCCATCGCTACAGGTTGGTCATTGGTTCTGTGTTTTTTCAGTGAACAAAGCTAGGAAGTCTATTTTTTTTTAAGAGGCATTCATGCTAATATTCCCAATTCAAATGTAGGACTTTGGGGTTTTATATAATCTTATCAATACTGTATCTATATTTCATTTCTCCTACACCAGAAATCCCAAATCTAAAACCACCAAGATGAGGACCCATTTGCTTTATTCTACATACATACACACGATAATAATGTCAGTGTAATGGTTACTGAAAACATCAGAAGATAGTTTTTCAAAAAATATTTTCCTTAGAGCATACATCCCACTAGAGACACACAGTGAAGTCATTATGTGTTAAAGTCATTTTCGGGGCACCTGGGTGGCTCAGTCCATTAAGCCTCTGACTCTTGATTTCGGCTCAGGTCAGGATCTCAGGGCTGTGAGACCAGAGTTGTGAGATAGAGCCCTGAGTCAGGCTCTGCACTCAGCGGGGAACTCACCACCCCCCCCCCGCCACTGGCTCACGCGCATGCTCTCTCTCAAATAAATAAATACATCTTTTAAAAAAGGTCATTTAAATAGTTCCATTCTCTTTGGTTTTCTTGCCAGTTAGTACATAAGTTCATGTGGTACCCAGTCTCTAAGGTGGCTCTAGGTGGCCTGCCTCCTAGGACTCACGTTCTTGTGCGGTCCTTCCCCCACCACATCTCAGTAGGATTACCCCTGTAACCAACAAAATCCTGTAGTATGGTGCGTCACTTCTGAGATTAGGTTAGTACAGACATGGGGCTTACTGCTATGGTTGGGTGCACATACTCTATCTTTCTTTTTGGGCTAACTCGTCTTTCGGATGCCAGATACCATGTCTGCAGCAGTCCTGTGGAGAGGCCCCAATACAGAAAAGACAGTTCTCTCTGGCAACAGCTAGCCAAGTAACTGAGGCGTCTGTCAAGAGCCATTCAAACAGGCCTAGAAGTAGATCTTCTTGCCCTGGCCACGTCTTCTGGTGACTGCATTCCTGGCCAGCATTTGGAGTGAAATTTTGGGGGAGACCTTGAACTAGAACCACTCATCTAAGCTGCTCCTGGATTCTTGCCCCTCAGAAACAGTGCAAGACGATATATGGTTATTGATGTATGTGGTTATGTTTGGGGACAATTTGTTATTCAGCAATAGATAACTAACACACACTTGTTTCGTTTTTTATTTTTAGGAATTGATTTTTTAATTTTTAAATTTGTTTTTTACTTATGGGAAATATTTATGTGGTTCCAAAGCCAAATCTACAAAAACGATTTTTTCAGAGATGAGTTGTTTCTGTTCTTGATCCTTCCAACCTTTTCCCTTTATCCCCAATAGATAACCACTTTTTAAAATCCTTTTTATTATTTCCTTCATTTTTAGAAGCATAAGCAATAGATAGATGATAGACAGACAGATAGATACCTCAAAGCATAATCTACGTACTTTTCTTCACCTTGCTTTCATTTAGTTAATGATAGATCTAGTTAGATGACTCCATACAATGATACATAGGGATATTCACATACTGTAAAACTGTATATATTGTGATAGTCTTCATTCCTTTTTACAGTTTTAAAGTTTTTATAATACTCTGTGTGGATGTACTGTGTCATTTATTCAACCAGTCCCTTATGGATGGGAATTTAGGTTGTTTATCGTTTTTTTTTGTTTGTTTGTTTTTTTGTTTTTTTGCAACAAGTAATGCTACAATGAATACTTTCTGCATAAATCTTTTCACATTTTTTCCAGTGTATCTTTGGGATAGGTTTTTGAAAGTGAGATTTTTCGTGTCAACCAATAAATGCATATGTAGTTTTGCTAATTATTGCCAAATTTCCTGCCAAAGCGGTTTTCTACTTTAAAACTTCCTCTACCTTCCAACAAAGTATGTTGTCGATTTTCTGGACTTTTGCCAGTGTAATTGTGAGAAATTGTATCTCAGGGTGGTGTTAATTCATATTCCTTTTATTAAGAGCAACACTGTATTTTCTGATATGCTTAAGGACCACGTACATTTATCTTTGTGTGAACCGTCCATATGTTTTGCCCATTTTTCTAAGAGTTTACTGTCTTTCTTTTTCTTTTTTCTTTTTGATAGAAGATTCTATATGTTAGGGATATATTTATCTAGGATATAAACTGCAGATTTCTTCCACAGTTTGTCAGGTATGTATGTACGCTTTGCACCCAGTGGTTCTGACCACATACATATAGTCAAAATTATCCCTTTTTTCTTATTGTATCTGCATTTTGAATCACAGTTGAGAAGTTTCCCCTTATCTCAGATTACAGAGGAAATCTTCCCTTCTCTTGCACTGTCGTGTAGGCTTATTATTTTTTTTACATTTCAACCTCTGATCCATTTGGAATATATCCCAGTGTACCTCCTATGTATGTACAATATACGAGAGGCCCAATTTAAGACTTTCTCTGTGGCTATCCCGTAACCCCCGTATTACTTACTAAGAAGTCCATCTTTTCCCTACTAATTTACAGTTTATCATCTTTATTATATACAAAACTGCAATATGCCATTGGGTCTGTTTGTTGATTTTTCTTTTCAATCCCATTAGTCTCCTATCTATTCATGTGCCCAAATCACGTTATTTTAGATACAGAGATTTTACATTTTATATTTGTTAATGCTGGCCCTACACCATTGCTCTTCTATTCCTGGCTCTTCTTTCTGGTTTTGTTATTTGAAATTAACTTATAATCAATTTGACTAGTTCCAAAGAAAATGCAACAAAAATCTAATACCATTCTTATTGGAATCACATTAAATTTATAAATTACCTCAGGGAGGATCAACATCTTGATGTCATTAACTTTTTTTCAAGATTTTTTTTTATTGTGGTAAAATATACATAACAGAAAACTTGTTATCTTACCCTTTCTGAAAGGACCGTGCAGTGGGATTAAGCACATTCCTATTGTGTGCAGCCCCCCCACCATCCATCCCCAGGGCTCTTTTCATGACTTTTTTTTTTTTTAAGATTTTATTTATTTATTTAACAGAGATAGAGACAGCCAGTGAGAGAGGAAACACAGCAGGGGGAGTGGGAGAGGAAGAAGCAGGCTCATAGTGGAGGAGCCTGATGTGGGGCTCGATCCCATAACGCCAGGATCACGCCCTGAGCCGAAGGCAGACGCTTAACCACTGTGCCACCCAGGCGCCCCCCAGGGCTCTTTTCATCACACAAAACTGAATGTCTGCCCCATTCAGCACCAACTGCCTGTTCCCTCCTCCCCTAAGTCCCTGCAAGCCACTATTCTACTTTCTGTTGCTCTGATTCGATTACTCTGAGTATCTTTTGCCAGTGGAATCACGCAGTATTTATCTTTTTGTGACCGGCCTATTTTACTGAGTACATAAATGTCCTCAAGGTTCATCCATTTTACAACATAGGTCAGAATTTCCTTCCTTTTTAAGGCTGAATAATATTCCATCCTGTGCATATGCCCCAGATTTTGCTTATTCATTTACCTTTGATGGATATTTGGGTTGCTTCCCCATTTTAGCTACTGTGAATAATGCTGCTGTGACCATGGGGGTATAAATATCTCCTTGAGAGCCTCCTTTCAGTTCTTTTGAGTAGATCCCCACAAGTGGACTAGCTGGATGATATGGTCATTCTGTTTTTAATTTTTAAATTTTTTTGAGAAGCCACTATACTGTTCTCCACAGTGGCTATACCACTTTACATTTCCACCCACAGCGCACAAAGTTTCTAACGACTCCATTATCCCTGCTAACATTTGTCGCTTTGTGGGTTTTGTCTTCCTTGCTTGTGGCTGTCCTAGTGGGTGTGAAGTGTTATCTCCTTGTAGTTTTGATGTGCGTTGCCCTAATTAGTGATGTTTAATATCTTTTCATGTGCTTATTGTCCATTTTTAATCTTCTTTAAAGAAATGTCTATTAGATCCTTGCCCATTTTTTAATCAGATTGCTTGTTTTTTGGTTTTTGAGCTTTGGAGTTCTTTCTGTGTTCTGGATATTAATCTCTCATCAGAAATGCGATTTGCCAATACTTTCTCCCATGACATGGCCTGCCTTTTTACAACTGATTGTGTATTGTGGCACACAACTTTTTTTCTAATTTGCATGAAACCTGATTAGTCAATTTTTTTATTTTGGTGCCCATGCTTTTGGGGTCATATCCAAGAAATCATTGTCAGATCCAGTAAGAAGATTTTGCCCTATTTTCTCTTCTAAAAGTTTTATAGTTTTAGATCTTATATTTAAGTAGTGGATCTATTTTCAGTTAATTTTTGTATATAGTGTTAGGTAAGGGTCCAACTGCATATTTTTGCATGTGGACATCCAGTTTTTCCAGTGCCGTTTCTTGAAAAGAGCATCTTTCCCCCCATTGAATCATCTTGGTACCCTTGTTAAAAAACCCATTTGACCATATATTTGAGGATTTATTGTGGACCCTAGTCTATTCTGTTGGTCTCTAGATCTGTCTTTATGCCAGTACCACACTGTTTTTATTATTGTACCTTTGTAGTACCTTCTTTTTCAGGTTTGCTTTGGATCTTCAGGGTCCCTTGAGATTCCATATGAATTTTAGGATGGGTTTTTATATTTCTGCAAAAAAATGTCATTGGGATTTTGATAGAGATTGATGATGTTAACTTTTTTCTGTTTAAGAACATACCATACCTTTCCATTGCTCAAATCCACTCTTGTGTCTTTTAGGAGAGTTTTATATTTTTTCTCATAAAGGTTTGGACATTTCTTGTTAAGTCTGACTATGTGTTTGATTTATTTACTTATTTAGTTAATTTAGTTATGCTTTTGTTATTAAAAATGCTGCCATCCATTTTTTGTCCTAATTTTTGTTTATATATGTGAAGGCCACTGATTTGTATATATTGATGATATAATCCTGTTTTGCCAAATTCTCTTAGTGTTTTAGTAATTTCTTCATAAGCTGTTTTGAAATTTTATATGTATAATCTTATCATCTGGAAATAGTTTTTCCTCTTCCTTTCTAATTACTATTCCTATAAGTGCTTTCTTTTGTTTAATTACATTGGCCAATACTTCCAATGTAATATTAAAAACCAGTGGAAATAACGATACTCTTGACTTCTTCCAGACTCTAATGTAAAAGCCTCCTGTGTTTGTCGATTAAATAGGATGTTGGCTTTGCATTAATATATAGAGAGGAGCATTTTGGAAACAAAAGTGAACAAGAAAATTCTTATTCTCAGGGGATTTACAGACTTGTGGAAGGAGGCAAGGAAGCCTATTTTTTTTAATTTATAAAAGACTTATTCACTTATTTGTAAGATTTATTTGCAAGAAATTTACCATAAGTTATGTGTTTATGAGAGGCAGTGTAGTGCATGTTTTAAAAAGATTTATTTATTTATTCAAGAGAGAGAACGCAAGCAGGGGGAGGTGCAGAGGGAGAGGGAGAGAGAGAGAATCCTCATGCAGACTTCCCAGCTGAGCACGGAGCCTGATGCAGGGCTTGATTCCAGGACCCTGAGATCATGACCTGAGCTGAAACCAAGAATCTGTCACTTAACTGACTGAGGCACCCAAGTGCCCCAATGCACGCATTTTTCTAAATGTTGTCCTTAAGGGGGCAAAAATTGGTTCTTCGGGGCAAATATTTCCAAAATATTACAGTGTTTTCTAGTGCTCCAAAGCTCAAGTCTACTCAACAAAGGAGTGTTTCTTTGTATTTATTTATTTATTTATTTATTTATTTATTTTTTAAAGATTTTTATTTATTTATGTGACAGAGAGACAGCCAGGGAGAGACGGAACACAGCAGGGGAGTGGGAGAGGAAGAAGCAGGCTCCCAGCCGAGGAGCCCGATGTGGGACTCGATCCCGGAACGCCGGGATCACACCCTGAGCCAAAGGCAGACGCTTAACAACTGCGCTACCCAGGCGCCCCGTTTCTTTGTATTTAATACCTCTCTTGTTAGGGAGATTTTAATTTTTCTCCTAAGGAGTGGGATCCAATAATGAAAAAGAGATTGAGAAACATTGGTGTGGTGGATCCAGACTACTTAGGTAGGTTCACGTCCTAAACCCACCAATATTCGACTGGTGGTATGAGCTTTGGCAAATTACTTAATGTCACTGTATCTCAGTTTTCTCACCTATAAAATAGAGATACTACCACTATACTTCACACCATTGTTTTTAATTTTTTAATTAATTTTTTTATTTGAGTGTAATTGACACATAATGTTACATTAGAGGAAACAGCCCATTTTAGTAGTATAGCAACAACTGCTACAAGGGAATGTAAAGACTGATTTATGAGTACCTTATGAAAAGCACTTATCTTGGTAATCAGGCAATGATGCTTCTTGGTAGAGTCGATATCTAAGTTGAGTCCCTACTGTTGTTAGGAGTTAAATGAAGATGAAGGGAAATTTTCATACTAAAGGAATAGTATGGGCAAAGCAAAGAAGATAAAATGGAACAGAACTCTATGGGGGAAATAGAGGTTGTTTAGGGAAAGGTGGGCATGGGGAAGAAGTAGAGAGTGGACAGAAGTGAGTTGGAAAGGCGATCAAGGAGTTTGCATTTTATACTAGGGCAAAGGGGATTAAATAATGGTTTTAAGTGTTTTAAATAGTGACCACACTGGAGTACTTTTGAAGTTCCTCCTAAAAGAGGCAGAACACATATCCTTACCCCAGTGGTATGTGCTTCGGCATGTGGCTTGCCTTGGCCAGTGGGATGGATGTTAGTGGATATGACACAAGCAAAGACTCAAAACATACTTGTGGTTGAGTCTGTCCTCTTGAAATGTTTCCATTACCATAAGAAGAACTCGCTCTGAGGAGCCCACTGGATTCAGAACAATAAGAAAAACACAGAGCAGATCTGAACCAAATCTACCGTCTGGAGCCACGCCTAGAAAAGTCTAATTGAAGAAAAAAAGCAAAAGCTATGTTAGCTCATATCTGCAGATCTGAGCATAAATGATTATTGTTAGAAGCCACTGAGTGCTGGGGTGATTCGTCACACGGTAGTATTATTATAATAGCTGAGCAAAACAGAGAGGGAAGCGTAGACAAGGACAGCCAGTTTGAAGGTCATTAAAATCATCTTGCTGAAGTACTGTGGTGGTTTGACTAGGATGATGGCAGAGGAAGCAGAAGTATAAGAAGCTATTTTTGAGAGATGGGGGGGGGTAGAATTTAAAGGGCTCAGTGATATTAGACTCGGGGAGAGGGAGGAGGAAAGCATGCCCAGGTTTCTTGCTGGTGTAATTGGGAGAGTTGTGGGACGGTTCTGGGAGCCACAGACCACAGAAAAAGAGCAGGGTCAAAGGTTCTGTTTTGAACCTGGTTAACCTACCAACGCAGAGCCAAGTGGAAATGGCCTTGACATCTGTCTGTTCGCCCACAACATGAGGATGGCATCGTGTGCCCCTACCTACCTCACAGGGCTACTGTGCAGAACAGACAAGATAAAAAACACACAAAAGTGCTTTGAAAAGAACACATTACCAATCAACTATGATAATTATTAAAATTAAAGCACTAACACTTTCATTTTCATGCTGCCAGATGCAAAAAACACACTCTAATTTTATTTTTGAAACTGTGCTACCGAGTTTGTAGCTAGTCACACATTCTTTTTTATTTTCTGAGAGAAGACAGAGCTGATGCTTCTGAGAAATACTACAAATGATATTTGTATTTTCAAAGACACATAAGGAACAGAACTTGGAGGAAAAAAAGATCCTAAGGCTACTGTTGAGAAGAGCCAGGCTCTTGACTTGTGAGACCTCCAACTAATCATTTAAGCTCTCTGGGCCTCCCCTTCTTCGTTTCCGAAGTGAAGGTTTGTACTTGTTGATTTCTAAAATATCTTGCTGTTCTCGGATACATGAAACCATGGGTTCTCATAGCATTTTCAGCTTTACTTACCTCCTACTAACTAATGATACTCTTCAAACTTGATCTGTAATTTAGAAAAGAGTTTCACACTTGCCTGTCCTCACCCACGTTAGCTCAGTCTTTATCAGCAACTTTTCTTTTGGAGCAAATTCAGGCAGTCCAGATTGCCTGTTATATCTCAGGCAGGAAAGCTTATTTTCATCTATGTGTGAGGGAGAAGGATCTAGAAGGAGTTCTGATTGGTTTGCTTCTTTCACTGCAGCAGAATTCCATTCACCACTTAGTCAAGGTGGTAATGAGGGTCTCCATACCAGGCAACTGTGGCTGCCATCTGGCAGGCCAGCACCACACACTCGGGAGACAGAACCAATTAGTCAGGCCCCACACCTCCCAGGAGGTCTTGCTGTATTTGGTGGCTGGGTGTCAGCTCTGCTGAGTCTCCCACAAGAAGCCTCATTGAGCTCTGGGAGGGGAGGTGCAAATCATCTCCCTCTGGCACTACATGCCTAGCAAAGAATCCAGATCTCGGAGGTCCAAGAACAGCTTACTCAAGGAATATTCTGCCCCTGATAATGGCTAATGCAGAATCTGGACCAAGAGTGGGCAGCTTGATGTGGCAGAAGGGAGTGTCAAGAAACAAATTTCCATTTCTAAGAGAGAAACTAGAAATGACTTCCGTGCCCATCAGTAAATGAGCCATGTTATATATAAAAAGGAATGACTACAGTTGGTGATTAAGGATTTAGGATTTAGGCTTTAATTCTGGCTCTGCCACCTCTCAGCCTTTTGACCTGGGCAAGGCACTTGACCTTGTTTTTTAGTTGCTTCACCTGTCAACTGAAGACAATAAGTTCCTACCTCATTGGGTGCTTGGAAGTAGTGAGTTAATACATGTAAAGAACTTAGAACGGTGCCCGGCACATAGTAAATGCCATTTAAGTGTTCTTTCTGAGTATGATTCTCAGAGAGCCTATCAAGATGATGCTTAGGATGAATTTTTTGAAGCCAGGGTGAAAATTCTTGATATGAAATGAATCAAGCAGGATAACAAAGAATATATACATATGATTCTCATTCTATATCTATGCATGGAGAAAAGAAGAGAAAGAAATATATTATTTTTTTCTTTCATTGAATTTTCTTTTCTTCTTGCTTATACTCTCCATCTGCCAAAATTGTACACGAGTATGCAATACTTTATAATTAAAAAGATGATTTTTTTAAAAAAGGAAGAAAAGATTAGAGAAGAAAACCTGGATAAACCTCTAATCTCTACACTTAAGAGTGACTTCAACTTTTCTGAGCCTCAGTTTTATCATCTCTACCATAGTGATAGAAAAAACACTGGTACCTACCGCAAGGGGTTAATTTCAAGGAGCAAATGATAAAATTTACCTGAAAGTAATCAGGAAATAATAAAGTGTTTTATAACTATAATATTATTACCAAGGTCATCCTTGGGGAGTAACAACAAATACATTAATGCTAGAGTCAAAATTATGTAAAAACTCAGAGGTCTTTAGATGTTCAGAACGGATCATTTCACCTCTGCAGATGCAGTTCCGACCAGGCCTTCAATTCAAGACCTACTTATAAGACAGTCAAAAAAAGGGCACCTGGGTGGCTCAGTTAGTTCATCGTCTGCCTTCAGCTCAGGTCATGATCGCTGGAGCCCAGTGTCAGGCTCCCTGCTCAACAGGGAGCCTGCTTCTCCCTCTCCCTCTGCCCACAGCCCCCTCCCCTGCTTGCTCTCTCTCTCTCTCAAATAAGTAAAATCTTAAAAAAAAAAAAAAAAAGTCAAAACACATTAACGGGGGATGTCGAAGGTTCAAGTTGCAGTGTAGGCTCTGCCACTGACATTTTGGACAAGTCACTTTTATTTCTGGACCCACATGCAACTAGACCTTGCAGATTATGGTTTGAGGTCCACTGGTGGGCCATTAACCACTTTAAATTATAATCTTTACAGAGTTCTTATGAGCAAAAGACCACAAATCCATAGGCTGTTATTTTCTCAGATGACTGAAGACTAGCTAGTATCTGAGTGATTTAGTAAGGGTATTAAAATTATAAACTAAAAATAGTTATGTTAGAGTTTACTGCAGACTCTAATTCAGTATTCTACTAAAATACTTGGCTGTCACTTAATGCTTGGCAGCACTGCAAAACTCCTACTCTATGTATCCGTCTAATTGCAATTTCAGCAATTTTTGGAAATGGTACTTCGTTATCAATGAATCATTAGTTTTGTCTTGATTTGGATCCAGTTTTCAATTGCTGCTATTCTTGCTTTTTAATTACAAATTAGTGATCCTATAGATTCATCATTATTAAGTTAGTTTGTTGTGGATTGTTTGGTTGATTTTTAACAGAGTACAGTGATGTATATTTCTATCAAGATTTTTGGCCGATATTTTTTTGATGTGTAGACATAGTTGCATTGGATTTTGAAAATAAATGATCTCTTCCTCTAATGTGAAAGCAGGCAGACCTTCCACCTCCAACACATGCAAATGTGCACGTACACTTACTCCGATCACTGCACGAGTATCACTGAGTTAGCCACGGATAGAGTAGGTTGGCCAGCTCAATTGGTGGTCAATAAGGATGCAATATACACAATGACCTAAGCATTTAGTTTCAGATTAAAAAAAATGAACTCCAAGTCTATCTTACATGAAATATATTAATTATCATTAGTACAAGAGTGTGTGGTATGAATTGGTTTCCAACCTCATTCTGAATTTTCCTAGTCAATTACCAAGAAAAGTTTGGGTATTTGTCACTCACGTTGCCATCCAGAAATCTGCTTCTGAGTGCTCCTGTCAGGAATTTCTGATTGTTCTCTGGGCACTTGCTTTCTTATCATCTGGGTTACGACTGATTTAATGATTAGTAGGATTGGTAGGAGCTGGGGAGTCTCTGCTCCTCTGTTTTGCACCACCAGTCATGGATTTCTGGAGTCCTGTTGGAGTTTCTGCCTTCAAGTTCTCATTTTCCTTGCTGTGAGGAAACAGTTTTGCACTTTGTTACTCACAGGGCAGACTCTGCATACACTAGGCTGGCATGAGAAACAGAAGGTGTTAGTCTGGTGGTGTGAACAGTGGTAACTCAGCATGGTGGAACGAAGGAGTAAACATTGATTATCTATGTATGAATCATTTACCGTAGAGAGACTGTGTTATTATCTTCTCAGAGTTTAACTTCTCCTACCCTCTTCCTCATATTCATAAAGAGAATCTATCCAAATGTTCTCAGACCCTTAACGTAAGTAATGGCAGTGTCAAAAATGACCCCTACGGGTTATCATATATCTTACTGACAAATCTAATGGTTATTTTCAGTGTTTGCAACTAGAAGAAGAAAAACTCCAGTCAAGGGGGTTTGCTAGCTCCAGTCCTGCTCTGTGTCTCTCCTCAGGTACCTCAACCCGTGGCTTCTTTTTCTCTCAGTAGTCCTCCATTTAAGCTTAATATTAAATAGAGAAAAGAAAAGGAAAAAAGAAACTGTAGGAATGATTCAAAGAAATGCAATTTTAAAAAGATTCAACCTTGTTTAATAACTAAAGACTCACAAATCAAAACAATTATATAAGATATTTTAAATTTAGGAAACTTCTTTGGAAGTAAGAAAGTCAAATGCTAATGGCCATAGAAATAGATATAATTAATATAGTGGGTGACTTGACAAAACATAGGAAGAGTCAGTCAGGAAGTTGCAATGGTTTAGCCTACTAAATCAACATTTAAGGTTGTGTATTATGGGGAAAAATACAGAAGAAGAAAAATTTTGAACTCTAGGTGAATATGTTGAGTATTTCATTTTATGTTCATATGATAGAATTTATAAAGCCATGAAAATAGTTAGGAATAATTTTAATGACACAAAAACATGTCCAGTTATACAAATAAGTGAAGAATATAATTCACTCAACTATGAAAAATGCATGTGCATATTATATGTGTTTATGTGTGAGTACATAGTATATCTAAAAAGAAATATACCAGAAATAAACAGTAAGTGTCTCTGGGTAGTAGAACTCAGAATATTACTATAATATCTTATAAAATTATTATTCTAAATACTTTTCATGAGAAAATATTATTTTATAATCAGGAAAAGTCAATTTCAATATAGCTATAGAAGGCATCCTATAAATTCTAGCTGTTAGTACTGATACAATGGAAAAGATCCATCTTAAAGCATGGCATAGTATCTGAGCATAAAACAGTGGCTCTGATACTTGTTGATTTGAAAAATCCAAACCAGGGGCGCCTGGGTGGCACAGTGGTTGGGCATCTGCCTTCGGCTCAGGGCGTGATCCCGGCGTTATGGGATCGAGCCCCACATCAGGCTCTTCCGCTATGAGCCTGCTTCTTCCTCTCCCACTCCCCCTGCTTGTGTTCCCTCTCTCGCTGGCTGTCTCTGTCTCTGTCTCATAAATAAATAAAATCTTTAAAAAAAAAATAAAAATAAAAATAAAAAAAAATAAAAAGGGTGAACTTTATAAAAAAAAAAAAGAAAAGAAAAATCCAAACCAAAGGCAATGATTTAGAATGTATGTATACTTTTTATAGTAATCTTCTTCGTCGTGGCAGGACAGGCAGGAAAGAAGCCCTAAAAAAGAACTCTGAGGAATACCTACACTTAGAGAAGAGCCCTCAAAGGAGATTTAGAAGAAATTCTCAGTAAGGTAGAAGGGAACCAGGAGTGTGGAGTCTTGGAAGCAAAGTGAAGAGCATGTTCCCAGAGGGAGGGCATCGTTAACAGTGTCAGGGGCTCGGAAGAAAGGTGAATTCTGAAAAGTGTCCATTGGATTAAGCCATAAGGATGCCGACAGCATCTTGACAAAGGAGCTTCTGTGAGGTAATGGAGGTGGACGCCAGACCGAAGTGGGTGGGGAGGAAGGGGGCCAAGAAACTGAATTACCAGAAGTATAACCTCCGTGAAGAAGTTCGGTTTCAAGAACGGAGAGAGGGGGGTTGGTGACTGGAGTATAATATCGGTTTCAGATAGGGCTTTATTATTATCATGTTGAAGGATCATGGGGACTTTAACACATTAAACGTCAATGGTGAAGAGCCCACTGAGCCAGAGCGAAAGACAGGATATTACTGATGAACTATGATGAACCCTGGCAAAGCGAGATGGGGCATCATTGAGAGAACAGAGATAGAAATGAAACCTCAGGGCAGGGTAGTAGGGAGATAGGTGAGGATATAGGCAAATTTATTTCTACATTTGTTGTCAGCTTGACTTTTGTCTTTGATATGTAAGGTATGCTTACCTGTTGGCTCTTAGGGGGGAAGCGCCAGGGAAGGAAGTCTGAACTAACGGCAGTTGGCTTGAGGTAACTGCTATGAAGAGTGGAAAAGAGCTGATCAGAACAAGTAGCAAGGTTAGCTGGGTGGGACCAGGTAGCCATGAAGGCTGGAGGCCACAGTTTTGTGGCTTCAGTCTGAGAGGTGCATGCTCTTCTCTAGGATTGCCTGAGTCCTCGTGGAGATGCAGAGGAGAGAGTGGGGCTCATTTAGGGCTGGGATTTGCAAGACAGGTGCAACTGAATGATAACAGAGCAAGACGGGAATGTGAGAACAATAGCGTGTATTTAACAAATAATTCTTGCAATGAGAGAAGATATAGAACATATGATCCCTGACCTCAAGAAATTTAATTTCATTTGGCTGTCCAAAAATAACACAAATAAGAAAGTTAACAACTGGTATAAACTTGCTTCCAGAAATCAGATTGATAGCTTCTATGTAGTGGTTACCTTTTTAGGGAGGTGAGAACCCATAAAGGAACAGTAGGGCCTTCCATGGTATCTGTAGTATTCTGATTTTTTTGTTTTTTGTTTTTTTGTTTTTTATCTTGGTGTTTGTCACAAGGATATATCACGTTTGTGAAAATTCAGTAAGACTAGTAAGACTATATAGTAAGACTACATATATGACATGTGTGCTTTTATGTGTGTACATAAAATAGATTATATTCCTATAACATGTTCAAAGAAATTGGTATAAAATTTGCATAAATATGAAACATACCTAATTAGTGTACAAATCAATGTCAAGTGAATATCACAAAGAATCAGGGCTGTTTGAAGTTCGTAAGAAAGAGAAATAACTATGATTTGCAATGGTTGCAAAAATAATATTGCTGAGCATTTAACCACATGGCAGTCACATCATAGCCACTCACACTGGTTGGTTAATCTTCAGATCAACCCTGCAGGTAAGTGCTTGTATTATTTTCATCTTAGGACGAAGGAATTAAGACTCAGAGTTTATGTGATTTGTCTAATCGTAGATGGCTTTTCAGTAGTGGAACCAGAATTGAAACCCAAGTTGGCCTGATTGCACCAAGATGGCTACTTACTGCCAATAGGGTCAGGAGAGAACCCGTGGAAGTTTACATGATAGGAGCCGCAGAAAGTAGAGGAGGAAGAAGTGCAGATTTAAAGGCAAAAATGGGTTTGGGGCAGAGAGTTCACTCCTCTGACTGAAGGCAATCAGCTTTGCTTTAATCACCTTCCACGTCCTTTCGTGGGCAGTCCAAGACAGAACTGCCTGAGAAACGTGCAATGTATCTGCCTGCCTGTTAAAACAGTCACAGTAGATGTAAAACCAAAAATAACCTGTTAAATCTGTTCAAAGTAAAAGCTGTTTAAAAAAACAACAACAACAACAACATACATAGCACTTCAAAATTATCATGAAAATGACTCCCCAGCTGAGAAACGGCATGTGCCTGTTAGCACAAACAGTTTGTCAACAACATGGGTTGTTATGCTGCTCACAACCTCACAGTTCTTTCTTCTAGACTTGTGTACTATCTACCTGAGGTACTGAAAATAGAAGTTTGCCATTTCGAAAGAAAGAAAAAAAAATGCCATCAACACTATCTTGGAAGCAAGGCACACCTAGCTTCTTCATATGTACTTCCGCCCTCCTCAGCGGCTGCTCTTAGGGACGCTGTGAAGTTCAGGGTCATCCCGGAACTACAGCAATTAGAGAAGATGATAAATAAAGGAGGCGAAAACTGTTCAGTGGTCTCCTGTCACACTGGGCTCTTCCTGCAAACCAGTGCCACCCTCCACTAGAGCTCAGAGTCTCGGGGTTAGAAAGAAACATTGCAAGGGCGTCTGGTAGCATCCTCTGCCCAGAGCAGTGTGGAGACCTCCCATCGGCCCACCTCCCATGTAACTCCAACTCGACCAGATCTCACATTTGATTTGGATTACACCCCTGCCGAGAACATCAAATCTCAAATGGAGGACCCAGGGGGGCTCAGCAAAAAGGTCACCAGATGCCATCTTAAAGGTCTGCCAGCCTTGGCAGGAACTCAGTGCCACCAATTTCCAACTGTGCGCCATCTAACAGGCCTCCAACCCTCTGGAGGAGACAGTCCTGAGTGTGCCAACGCAGTGAATGGGGATCTAATTTCAGTAAATGAAAGCATGTTCTTATTTGGAAGTAATAGCAGATAATCAACACAACCAGACTTTCCTTTTTTAAAAAGACAACAACAAAATAAAAATATAAAATGGGGCTGCGGAGGGGAGTGCAGCTGAAAATCTCACCCAACTCCATGGGGAAACTGAAATGTAAAGTTCGTGCTACTGCAGCAAATGTTATTGTGATGAAGTGTGAGGGTTTTTTTTTTTTCTCTCTCTCTTTTTAATGCCAGAGAGCTATACCATGTATTATTATCATAGAAATTTAGTCTTCAGAAAGATTTTTAAAGTACTTTAACTTAACTCCCAAACCTATGCCCAAATCATCTCTTCACCAACGGAATTATATGACCTAACATATACATCAGATGCCACATATACATTTACATAAATTCTTCCATGTTATTCTAATAGTCCTGAAAAGTAGATGTTATTATCACTATGGTGCAGATGAAAAAAATGGACGATCAGCGAGATTAAGTACATTGCTCAAGGCCACCCTGCAAGTGGAGATCTAAGACTCATAGCCAGATCTGTGTGGCTCTAAATCATATGCCCCTTCCTCTGAATTGCTCCTCAATTTTATACCCATAATATACAAACTGTCTGTTTTAAACAATAGGATTTTTATTCTCTTTTAAAATGTTAACAAAAAAGAACATACATAAACGCATCTAGTCTATCTTCCCAGCTAGACTTAAAGTCCCTCTACAGAACTCTTCAATGGCTGACATTCAGCTTTGGTTTGTGAACTTCCCAGGGGCAAGGAATGCATTATATTCCCAAAGTATCCCATTTCTTTCCTTATAACGTTGAGCCAAATTCTGACATCAATGAAAATAACCAAAGTTTATTTTTTCAGGGCAGAATAAAAGAAAAGGGTTATTTTAGACGCAAACTTAGCAGCCCATCCAGTCAACAATTGTCCTTTGGTAGGATGCACTTGTAGCTTTTAGAAAATGATACCCCAACACACTTACTCTTCTGTGTCCTGCTTTGTTCACGTACATGCAGTTCTAGAGCTGAGATACATATTTACACATGGATGTTTTCTTCTGTCTGACTTGTCTTTCAGCTCTGCATTGCTACCTTATTGGTCAACGTCTTATTGGGCATCCAGTGGACTGTTTTGTCTTCAAAATTCATGAAAAATAGTGTCAGAACTGAAAAAATAGAGGATGTAAAAAGGAGATCATAGAGGAATTTCAAACCAAATCTGCTTAAGGAGGATGGAAATGATTCCATGAAGGTGTTGACCAAGGAAAAGCTAGAAAGCAAGCAAAAGCATTTGTTTGGGGTCTTGAGGGATTGCAATTTTGGAGGCACACAGTTGACTGAAATGGAACGTGTGTTCTAAATTGCAAGCAGAGAGTGCGCGCTTAAAAAGGCAAACCCCACAAGATTATAAAGCTTGTTTTGAAGGAATTTTGATTGGTGCTGACAGAGTGAAACTAATACCCAAGTGGCTATTTAGTTGATCGATATTACATTATATCTGTTTCAGTCCAAAGTGGAAGGATGTGTCCCAGGAGGTGGTGGAGGTGCAATTGGCAAGTTGCAATTGACAAAAGTCAAAAGTCCAAGGTGTTCTAAAAATTGAAACAGGAGACAATGCACAGGCCTTGCTTCCTCAATATCCTCTCCTCCCTGTTTTGAATGCTTCTCTTAGCAATGTTTATTTCCCTTTGGAATCTTCTTTCACAAAGGAATTGACATTTAAAATGTAACCGAAAGAGGAAATGAGATGTGGAAAAATACTCCAGGTTGGATGAAGTGCTTGTACCTGGAGAAAATGACAGTGATTTCTAACCTTTGAACCTCAGACCACCTGAGGTGGGTCATAAACATGCAGGGACCTGGATAGTAAAACACAGACTTGGATAGCACGGAATTTATTGAATTGGAATTTCTGAAAACAGGACAAGAAAATTTGCATTCTTAGCAAACATGTCAAATGATTCCTATGTACACTAAAGTTAGAGAAACAACAGCAGAGAGAAAGAAAAAGTTATTTCCATAATTGTGGAAAATTTGCCTATAATGACAAGCAGTATAGTGGTTTAAGACATGAACTATCTGTCCCATGCACCTGATTTTGAATCCGAGCTCCAAATGTCATTTGACTTTGGCAAGTTATTTCACATGTCTAATTTTTAGTTTCTCATCTGTGAGGTTAGAAAAATAATCCTTATCAAAATAAGATGTATAGAATACTTAGCACCAAGCCTGGTTCTCAGTCAACCCTTAGCGAATAGTGATTTTATGTTAGTCATAAAGTACAGAGCTATCTCCTTTATTAACACCTCCCTCATCACCCGAGCACAGAAAGGATGCTCTTTCCTTTGGAACCTCAGAACTTTCTTTATTGATAGGCAAAACTAAAGTTCAAAAGATCAAAATTTTGTAATACATAAGAACTTAGGAAAATTTATTTAAATAGATAAAAAGAGATCATGTAATCTAACTGACCACCTTGTAATTTACGAGTAACAGTGAATACAACTTCTAGAAATCACTCACTTTAAAAAACAAGACAGATTAATCAGTATCAAAATCTGCTCTCATTAAGCACAATTCTTCAGAATCATTTTCCTTAATTTTCCAAGAAAAAAAAAAAAAAACCCAAACATTGTCTCATCATGATGTCCTCAGGTGGACTATACCCAGGAGTTCTGCAGACTGTGCTGCTTTTAAATCTGGGAGCCACTCTTGATCAGCTTGAAATTTCATGTCCTTTGCACTGCATTCTAGCCTGTTTTGCTTTTGCAAGTCTAAGCAAAGTGATTGTGCAACTGACTCACCTTTCCCCTAATTAACTCAGTGCTTTACGGCACAATTTCTGATCCAGGACTTCTGTCCGTATTGTGAGAGAATGTAGCACAAACAGTTCTCTCTCTGGACACATCCACGTGGTCTATGGGAATGGGGAGTGATAATTATCGCTATGTTATTTTGTTTAATTAGGTTGAACTAAATCGGGGTATCAGGAGATCATGGATTTAAAAAGTGTACCGTAGGGAAAGAGGAGAGGGTTGAATAGATGGAGCACAGGATTTTGGGGGCAGGGAAAATACTTTGTACGCTACTATGATAATGGATACTTATTATTATACATTTGTCCAAAACCTTAGACTGTAGGACACCAAGAGTGAACCTTAATGTAAACTGTAGACTGCAGGTGATCATGCTGTGTCAAAGTGAGTTCATCAGCTGTAACAAATGTATCACTTTCGTGGGGAATGCAGATAATCGGGGAGACGATGCATAAATGCGGGTGGGCACAGGGTGTATGTGGTATCTCTGTACCTTCCTCTCAATTTTGCTGTGAACCTAAAACTACTCTAAGAAAAATTAAGTTCTAAAAAAAGTGTACTATACAAATACAAATCTGTGATTTCTCAAAATTATAAGTGGTTAAACTAAATGTGGCAAAGTATTATAGTATCTCTTGATAGAAAATTTCCACATAGGCATACAGGAACTTGTTTTGTTTTGCTCTTAAACCAAACTAGGATTATACTGTTTTATAACCTTTTACAAGAATATCCAGTCCATGATATAATGCAGATATCGTTATCATTACAGATATTGATACTTACGTCTCTGTGAGAACATTTTAAATGTCTCAGTGGTATTTCATTGCATGCAGATGCAAGAGTTTATTTAACTAGTCCTATTTTGTTGAACATTTACTGTTCCTCAATTTTGCTAATTTAAATATTGCTGCCCTATTGGACCTGTTCCTTTGCTGCTAGCTCCCTGCCTCCTTCCTCACCCCGGGAAGCTGATCTGTGTGGACTAATGATCTGCTCTCATGCCTTCTGATTCCGGCTGGTTTGGGTCAATGTGTAGCCCTGGCAGAAGATGCTCGGTCCTGCAACATTGCCTTAAGCTCCTTGTATTTCTTACTCAAAGGTCACTACCTTTCTCGAGGTGGCCTGAGCTACAGAACATTCCCTCCTTGGCAGCATTCTCTGCTTCCCATTTCTGCAGGCTGAGAGCTGGTCACAGCTTTGCCTCTGCTAGCCTGTGGTTCCTGCTACATCTTGCATTTTTCTGACTCTTATAAACAAACCCTTCTTGAACCAGCCTCATCTGAATTAGGTAATCTGTTTCCTACCGGACCTGGCTTGTACATTATTATGTAAATTTTTGAAACCAAACCATATATCCATCTATAATCGTTTCTACAGAATTGATTCATGGATAGAGATCTTATGCCAAAGTACATACACTTTTTAAAAGTTTGTATTTAAATTCTAGTTAGTTAACATACAGTGTAATATTGGTTTCAGGAGTAGGATTTAGTGATTCATCACTTACATATAATACCCAGTGCGCATGACAAACTACATGCACTTTTAAGGCTTTTGATAAGTATACTTATACACAACTAACGAATCATCAAACTTTACATCAAAAACCAGGGATGGACTGTATGGTGACTAACATAATATAATAAAAAATATCATTAAAAAAAAAGCCAATAGCACATGAGTACTCTTTTTTCTAAATCCTTGTCAACCCTGGATATTTCCATTATAAAAATATTTCTGATTTTATCGGTAAAGGTAATGTCTCCTTGCTGTTTAAATTTTTTTGTAGTGCCAATCAGTATCTCCCCCACCCACATATCTAAGGTTCATTTTTATTTCTTCTTTTGTGAATTGCCCATCCAGGTCTTCTGCCACTTTGTGAAACTGGGCTGCTCATCGTTTTCCTATTGGTTTGCAGGAGCTCTTCATGCATTAAGAGGATTAATTTTTCCCCTGTCATATATGTTGTAAATAGTATTTTGTTTTTTTAATTTACTTTTTATTCTGCTTTTTTAAATACAGAATTTCAAATGGTAAAATAACAACTTTTACTTCATAGTCTCAATATTTAGGATTGATGGGCACCTATTTTTTTTTATATATATAACACTGATTTGGCATTCATTCACATACTGCTGTATACTCTTACTGAAGGTCTTATGCCTATGTCTTACAACCCTGGAGAATAATTAAAAACAGCTTCCTGTAGTAAAAAGGCATAAGAGAAGTAGGATTTTAACATAATACTCCATCACTTTGAACTTGTGAAAATGGATATAATAGTGTGTGCTCTGGTGTTGCTTTAAGGAAAGACTGAATTCATGGATATTAAGGTATGCCGATTATATAGCAAGAAAAGCAATAAACAAAGATAAGGTATTATGATCAGTTATTTCTTTTCAAAAAAGACTAAGTAGGGGACTTGAATTCTTAAATCACCGTTTTGTCCAGGTTTTATATAGAGACTGTAATTGGTCACTGTTACAGTCTCCTGCATGGATTACTATAATGACTCCCTAAATGGCCTCTTTCTACTCATGTCTCTTCCAGTTGATCCTCCACACAGCAGCCAGAACCATCCTTTAGATGGTGACTTCTGGTGCTCACAGTTTTCCGATGGCTTCTCATTCTACATAGAACAAATCCTAAGTTCCCACCACGGCCCACAGGGCCTGTGATCCAAGCGCTGCTGGCCTCTCTGACCTCATCTCCTATCCTCTCTTCCCTTGGTCACTCTGTGCACCAACATTGGCTTCCTCGCTCCTCCCTAAACATGCTGCAAGGCTTTCTATTTGCTGTTCCCTCTGCCCACAATGCTCTTTCCTCGGGGATTTGCATGGTTTACTCTCTGTGCAGATCCGTGCAGGCACCAGGCTCATGGTGAACTCCTGTGGTGTCACTTGGGACGGGCTGAATCTCCAGGGCAGGATGGTGGCGGCTCTGTGGGTGCCCTGATCTCTGGGTACTGTGCTCCTGCAAAACCATGTTCTCTCACTTTTTATGAAGTGAGGATAAGGCAGCCTTGTACAAAAAAGTCCGCTCGGGCTCCAGGTGGTCAACTTAGGTGCTATTTCTAGCAGGTGCTGTGTATAGCAGTTGCTGGGAAAGCCAGATGGCTAATATTTGGAGAACTTCTGGCTGTGGGAAGTTACAGCCTCTTCTCTGAAGATGCAGCAGGAAGAAGAAACTCGAATGGAAGTTAGAATCTGGTGAGCCACGCCCACCAGGATAAAGTAGGGCCAATCCTAGCCAGCTCATTGCTAAGTAACCATGGATAATTCTCATGGATAATTCCGGCTCTTGTCTCAGTTCAAATGCCACTTACTCAGGCCTTCTGGGAACACCCTTTGTGACTCAATATACCCTTTTGATCCTCCTCTATTTTTCCTCAAGGCACTATGCTCACTTGAACAGTTATTATTCATAGGTTTGCTATGTGTCTCCCATCATTAGAAGTTTAGGTATACTGCTGTATTCCCAAGGCTGGGCATGCAGTAGGTGCTCAATTAATGTTTGTGGCAAGGATGTTGATGGAATTCCATATATGCACTAATTTCTAAAACTGTTAACATCAACGCTTTTAAAAAGTTCAAGAAAGGAAAAAAAATAATGTGTTAATATGAAGGGCTTTGAGGGATCAAAAAATGACAGAATATGGGATCCAGGATAGTCATGTGAGAAAACACCAAAACTTTATTATTTCTAGGCTACCAGTATCAACACACATTATTAAAAAATTTGCTACCCTCTCCCGTAAAAATTTGCAGCCAGCTTCCCCTGTACTTTACTATACCAACAGCAGTGTAACTGTGGAATGAAGTGCTTTGGGTCATTGACTCTTGGCATTGGAAGGATCTACAGAGGCCAACTTTACTCACCGAAGCATCTCTCCTCACAGGCATTTCTGGAAATGGACCCAATTCCTCTTTTATTGAACAACTCAATCCTCAGATTCTGTAAATGTTCCCCTTATGCCACAGTTCACACCCTGGACCTTCCATCATGCTACAGCTTTAGTGCCCACACTTTCAGTGTGCCAGCGTCCCTCCTAAAATGGGGCATGCAGGAGGTACAGTATTGCATAGTTGGCATACCCAGTTCCGAATACACTGAGCCTCCCGCAGCCCTCTCCGTGCAGCCTCTTGGCTCATGCTGAGCACAAACAGAAATGTAAAGGGGAAAACACTCCATTTTATCCTCTACTCTCTACGACTACCACATACTGCCAGTCACCAAATGTGTGTGGGTTTCCCCACACCAAGCAATTCTTCAACACCAGCTGGGTATACTTACTATTCAATTCAGTTCTGATGCTATCTGCCTAGAGTCAGCACAGATCCCACAGGTTAAAGGCTCAGTCCCACAAGACTGTCCCACCCCCTTCAGACATCAATCACAAGTCCAGGTTATTACCTGTGTTTCTGATAGACCCACTATAAATCAGGATTCTCACAACCCCCTCCTCAGGTTTGAGGAATTTGCTAGAGCAGCTCACAGAACTCAGGGAAACAGTTTATTTACCAAATTACTGATTTATTATAAAAGGATACAACTTAGGAATAGCCAAATGGAAGAGATGTGTAAGGCACGGTATGTGGGAAGGGGCGAGGAACATCTATGCCCTCTCCAGGCACACCACCTTCCCATCACATAGATGTGTTCAGCAGCCTGGGAATTCTTTGAACCCCATACTTTTGAGATTTTTAGGGAGGCTTCATCATGTAGTTATGCTCAATCATTAACTCAATCGCCAGCCCCTCTCCCCTTTCCAGAAGATGGCGGGTAGGGCTGAAAGTTCTAAGTTTGTAATCATGGCTTGGTCTCTCTGGTGACCAGCCTCCATCCGGAAGCTGTCCAGAGCCCGTTGAGAGTATCCTCATGGGAGCAGAGACACCGCATCCCCCAGGAAATCTCAAGGGATATAGGGGCTTTGTGTCAGGAACGAGGGTCAAAGACCAAATATTAGGACAAAAATGCACCTGGGGCTATTATCTCTTAGGAAACTGCAAGGGTTTTAGGAACTCCATGCCGGGAACTGGGAGCAGAGACCAACAGATATAATTTCTATTATTTTGCAACAAGTAAAACCCAGACGTTTATTCCATATAATGATTTACACGTACTCTTCTCTAAAGACAGACTTTGCGTATATCTCCGTTGATTTCATTTTGTTGGTTTTAGCTCATTTTCCTGCCAAGTCTTTTCAGCCTTCTTCTACCTACACGTTTACTGAAGTGATTTCAGTTATGGATTAAACAATGTTGACTAAAAACAGGGTTACACACAAATCATCTCAACCTCTCCACCTCTACCACAGAATGTTGACATCAACTGTTCAGTCACCACCATGTTGGCATAATCTGGTTTTAGTCAACATGTACCAACCCTTACCGCCCATCACTTTTGTCTTTTGTTTTTACAACTAATATAGTTAATTCTTTGGCCTGCAGTTTTGCCAGGGATTGCCCACAGGCCTCAAGTTTTGTGATTTTATTACACACTTTTATCTCCTTTTAGAAAATGGGAATATTTGTCTCCTATCGGTTGGCATTATCTTGCTCTCCATGAGCTATCAAAGATTACCCCTCAGGGTCCCACGGTAACATGTGCATGCTGTTTTAGCAACATGGGCCTTTAGGCTCGGATTTAAAGCAACGAAGTATTATCTTTCTAGATCTTTATTTTTCTTGGCACCCATTGTGCTCTAGTTCATTTATTAGGCTTTCCGTATGTATAAGACTTTGTACTCAGTGCTGAGGGTGCAGTGGTGCACACGGGATTTACAGCTAAATGGAGGAGCCAGAAATGCATAGGAAATCATCACAGAGTGTAGTAGTCCCTTAAGGGTCCTATGGAAGCCCACGGGGGTGGGGGGTGGGTGAATCTGGAGCTAGAGGTGATGGCACCTCATTAGATCTGCATTTTATTTTATTTTATTTTAAGATTTTATTTATTTATTTGACAGAGATAGAGACAGCCAGTGAGAGAGGGAACACAAGCAGGGGGAGTGGGAGAGGAAGAAGCAGGCTCATAGCGGAGGAGCCTGATGTGGGGCTCGATCCCAGAACGCCGGGATCACGCCCTGAGCCGAAGGCAGATGCCTAATGACTGTGCCACCCAGGCGCCCCAGATCTGCATTTTAGAAAGATGATGCTGGCCATACATGAGAAGTGGGCTTCTCAAACTGTCATGTTGCACAGGACTCACCTGAGAAATGACAAAAATGCAGACTGTGATTCATGGTGTCTGAAGAGGGGCCTGCGAGTCTGCATCTAACCAGCTCCCTCCCAGGGGAGGCTGATGCTGGTGGTCCATGGCCTACCCTTTGGGGAGCATACTTTTATGAAGTAGATTAGAGAAAGAGAGAAAGGGCGGGTTGAAAGTATGGTGGAGTGATCTGGGAGGCAAATGATGGTGGCAAAACTCAGGGACACTTGTTTCGCTCTCTGAAGCCTGGAGATTGATCTCCTTGGTGAAGAATTTGACTACTAAATGGGTATTGAGTATTTTCCGTTCATCTGTCAATAACTGTACAGGCTAAATTAAGGAAAGAGGGAGGGAGCTCGACTCCAATCTTAATTGTTAGTAACTGGCCTCACTTTAAGCCCAACCGAGACCTCAGTTGTCTCATCTGTAAAATGGGAGGTGGTTGTTATGGGCTGAATGGAACCCTAAAATTCATACATTGAAGTCCTAACCCCCCCAGGCCTCAGAATACGACCTTATTTGGAAATGGGTGATTGCAGATGTCATTAGTTAAATTGAGGTCATGCTAGAATAGGATGGCCCCCTAATCCAATTGACTGGTGTTCTTATAGAAAGGGGAAATTTGTACACAGACACATATCCAGGGAGACTGCCATGGGAATTTTAGAATTATGCTGCCACGAGGAACAAAACTACCAGAAGCAGGGAGAGAGACCTGGAAGCTCTCCTTCTCGGGCAGTTTCAGAGGAAGCACAGTTTTACCAACACCTTTATTTCAGACTTGTAGCTTCCAGAACCGTGAGACAATACAGTGTTGTCTACGCCACCCAGTTTATGGAGCTTTGATACAGCAGCCCTAGCAAATTAATACACTGATTTCTATCACGAAGATCACATTCAGGTCTGACATACTATTCCATCCTCTCCACACGTCCTACGGGAAATCTGAACTAAATGTGTGATTATACAGGAAGATTTCTGTTTTCCATCCATTATTAATTGGTGATTTTTCTTTTTAAAGACTTCTTCCTTTTTTGGCTTTCACTTATGTTTCTTTTTTTGTTTTTAAACTCAAAAAACATTATTTTTTTCATTTTAAAAAAGTATTCAGAACACATCAGACAAGGCAACATTTATTCTTTCGTCTCGTCTTCCAGTGTGGGGTCTGTTGGTGGCCCCTCCACTGTGGCACTGTTGTTCTCGAAGCCACTATTACCATCACGGGTCCCTTCCTCAGCCATCCTGTCCACCCCACCCTGCCCGCTCTCCTTGTCCTCAGGAGTAGACGTGCCTTCTTCACCATCCTGTTGGCTTTCTGTCACTTCTTCGAGGCATCTCCCGTCTCCACTGGGATGCTCTCGTCCTTCTCCTTGATCTTACTCAGGAACCATGCTGCTCTGACGGCGTTCAGCTTGCTCTTCTGCCAATTTCTCCCTTTCTGTCTGCCTTTTACCAGCCTGTTCCTCTGCCTGGGCAATTTCAGAGGTAGTGTTTTCCATGATCCATGCTGACTTCCAAACCGCACAACCTCTTATGTTCACTGTTAAATGAATCTGTGCTTTCCAGGAATTTCCTCTTCTCTTCCTGGTCTCGCTTCTCTATTGAAAGAAGTTCAGCTTCTAGTTTTCACTGATGAACCATTAAGGACTGGACCTGTCATTTGAGGACCTGCATTCTACCTGTTGTGACAACTGCATGTGTGTCACCACCCTCTCACTAAGGATTTCACTGACGAGGCGGTGGCTTCCCTGGGAACAGGCGGTGGCCGTACGTGTCACTGAAAAGCCATCCTCATGGTCATCTGGCTCTTCAGCTGCTGGATTCTCATGAAAGGGTCTCCTTTCTCCAGGCGAGACTCTCTGACGACTTTCTTTCTCGAAAGCAGCTTCTGCGTGACCTTTTGCATTTATGTGAGCAAGGTATGCAGGGGGGAATTATGACAGATGCCTTCATAGAGTCATTGTACTCTATCTTTTCTGCTTCATAGTCCTTTAAATAGTCTTGTTTTTCTTCATCAGTGAGATCTCACCACATGCCGCCAATAATCTTGCCAATCTCCCACAACTTCCGGTCAGAGTTGGAAGCTTTTACTTTCTGCTATGTGTCATGTTAGGCCATCAGCGGCTTTGCTGGTGGCTCTGGGGGTTTTGGGAATCGTAATATCGGAGGATGCCATGACCTGACTGTTGGTGCCCGGGTTCCCGCCCAGCCTGCAGTTGTTCCAGGCGAGAGGACTGTATGGATTGTAACCCATAAACCCTGGTGTGCTGGGCATTTGTGTGGAAGAACCTGGGGTGGGAGGTGGGGCAGAAGATGGCCTTCTTGACATTTTGGAAGATTAAGTTCTCAGTTCCTTAAGAATGAATCTGAGACACTGAGCAGAAAAAGCCTCACTTCTGTTTCTTACATAGATGTTTTACTAATAGACTCAACAGATTCAGCCCAGAGAAGAAGCCCTCTTGAGGCTCAGGCTGAAAGTATAGATGCAGACAACTAGAGTGCTTCAGAGACAGAGTTTGGGACATGCCTGACATGACAGTGGTAGGGCTGTCCTTACTCGGCAACAAGAACCCTTCTGAGAATCTTTTATTCTTGAACCATACAGAAATATTTTAGCAAACAGTCAATGGTCCTGTGTCATTCCAGCAACAGTAACATGAAACCCATAGGAAACAGAAACAAAGCAACCTATCTTGATATTTTTTTAAACTTTTTTTTTTTTTACAGTTGTCATAGAAGAAACAGAACTTTGTCTTTTATTTCACAATTTATGTATCTAATCTAATGTACTCTTTTACTTCCAGGATTATGAAGTTTAAAGAATAGAGAGAAAAAATAAAAGGCATCTTTCCATAAGACAAAGGGAGTTTTTCCCTATGTGAAAGGACAAGGACCCTCCCCCAGCAACCCCCTTAGGAACATGAGACTCTGATACTCCTGGAAAAAGGAGGGGATTTGGAATGAAAGGGGTAAATAACGAACCCCAGAGGGGAGTGGAATTAGTAGAGCAGTAATGTCATCTTCTGGGTGGGAGGAGAACAGAGCAGAGCATCCAAACTGATCCTAGTACTTTCCTTGCCAATCATGGGCATTTGGTTGTAGATCTTATTATTATAAGTATGATTATTATAAGATTATATCTCAGTGTCTTACTTTTCTCATCTACAAAACAGAGGTTGACTGCCTCCCAGACATAGAATATAAAACGGATGGCAACAGAATAGAATAGAATGAGATTTGATTTTTTATTAAGTGTCTTGTATCCCTGGAGAGATATGCTTCAATAATAATCGCAGAACCATTGATTGAGCATGTTGAATATACTACTAGGCCCTAGAAAGGTGGTTTGCATGCTTTTTCCCATTTGGTCCTCACAACAACCCTACTAGATACATGAGTTTTAGCCTTATGTGAGAGATGGTAGAATCTGAGGCCAGAGATATTAATTAACTTTCTTTATGTCAAAAGGCCAGGAAGGCACAGAGCCAGGATTCAAATTCACATCTCTCAGCTCTGTAGGGATCCCAGATGCAGGACTCATGGGCTGCAAAGCTCACTTCCTGTGCCAGGACAGGCATTACTAATTGATTACAGCACTCACTCTGGAATTTCTCTCGGCTGACAATACTGATGGTGGAGAGTGAAAGCAATTTGCCCTGCTGATGCCGTGCTCCCTAACAGTGGTCCCGATGGCCTTATTTCAGAAATTCTGACTCAGTGGGTCTTGAGTTGGAACCCAAATCTTTATTCTTAAGGATTTTCCAGATGTTTCTGATGACAACCAGGTTTGATATCCACTACTTTCTGTACCTATGTTCTGTGAGGTCGGGTCTTTTCTGTTTGTCTATTTGTTTGGTCTGTGGGCTTCTGAAATAAAGGCAAAAGCTATGGAAATAATCTCAGGCGGGAAAGGCAACTATTGACTGCTGCTGCGTACTTACGGAATGACTAGAGGAAAGGTGGGTCTAGTGCCGCCTTTTTCTTTTGAGAACCACCAAAATGTTGGAAGGAAGACTTAGTCATACCCTTCTGTGCCAAGTATCTGGTGAATTTTAGAGATACCCGAGTGTCTTCCCTCAAATATGACTATGATGAGCTTGAAGGGAAGAAAGACCATTTAGCTATGCTCCGAGAAGCCCCTGCTTGGAGGAGTATGGAATATAAATAAGAGTAAGTGAAAATCTTATAATTTATGATTCATTATTAATCCCATTCCTTTAATTCATAACAAATTGACTAACACTACCCCCCCCCCGCCAAATTACTACATGTAGTGGATTACAAACGTGATGAGAAGCAGCAGCAATACCCCATTAATAGTTATAAATGTCTCAATGCTTCTATTCCTCATCTATTTGGAAAATCTGCCTAAGTAATTAAAGGGGAAGGGGAATTAAAAAGATGAAAAATATCAGGAAAACAGGGTGCATGGAAGTTATCAACACTATTTTACTTCTGTTACTTCTTAATGACTTAATTTTCCATGGACATTTTAAAAATGTAAATTTCTAGATTAAAGAAAAAAAAAAAGCCCCAGACTTCATTATCTTCCCAGCGAAGCAGATATTTGTCAAACGGTAAACTTACGTCTTTGGCTTCTCCACAAGGTACGGAAAGTGTTTACTTCCAATGATTTTCACCACCGTCTCAGGCATTGCTTCTGATCCACAGGGAGTCTCCCAAATGATAGGCACGCTTCTTCTCGAAGCCTTTTCAAACCCTTGGATTGGAAAATAAGTAAATCTTTCTTCCTCTTGATTTCCCATTAGTCAGTGTAGCGTCCTTGTCGATGTTAACAAAATTAACAGCAGGACCAAGTGCTTTACCTATCTTATCTCACTTGACATTCCTAATAAAGGCATGATAAGATATTCTTAATTACTATTATCATTCTTGCTTTACACTTGAGGCATAACATAGTTATGTAACTTACTCAGTAGCATAGAATCAGTAATTAGCAGAATTGGGAATCCCATTTAAGAGGTCTGCAAAACAGGTCTACTGAGCCATCTGGAGACTCTACCTTCCTGATACCAGATGGGATTCTTGTGAGGTCAGAGAGGAGACCAGGGCTTTAGTGGGTTATATGAAAATCTTATATTCAGCGCTCAGGCTCAGTTTCCCTTCTTACAAAACCAGCATAATTCCAGTTCTACTTTCCGGGATTTAGGGTGAATCCAATATGATAACGCATCTGAAGGAGTGCTGTACATAGGAAAGAGGGATTTTTGTTGTTATTGTTGGTGTGTGTTTCTCCAATAATCCGGTGAATCTGAAATTGAGATTCTATACTAGATAAACACTGGGTGTTTATACAGGTCTGATGCCAAGGGCAACTTAGAAGTTCTATAAACCTGGCTCCAGGCTGATCACTCTCTCTCAGAGACTCTCACAGACTGAAAGCTCTTCAGAGTTCATTCTAATCCAAAAGCTGGCTTTATAGATTGGTAAACCACGACCCAGAGAGGTGTATCATTTGCTCAAGCTCACACAGCGAGTGTGACCAGACCCGTTTCTAGTATTCAGGTTTGAGGCAGACCAGCGCTTTCCCCAGGACCCCAGCTTCACTTAGTGTGTGGTCTGCAGGGGTATCCAGAAGACCTGCAACCTCTTTGAAGCTGTCTGGAAACTTTCAAGTTTGTGACGGTGGGGTCCCCTCTCTGCCCAGCAGCCGCGCGCCAGTCCTGAGCCCTTTCTGGGATAGAACAGAGGGATTGGCCTTACCGCCGAGGTGCGTTTCCCCACCCAGGCAGCTCAGGCGTACTCCGTCTGTGCTTCTCCCCAGGATCCAGACTCACGGCTGCCAGCCGGGTTAGCAGGGCGGGCGATTGGAGCCCAGGAGTAGAGCCAATCACAAGCCGGCTTCTGGGGCTGCTCCCGCCCAGGTCGCTAAGGACGCAGAGGCTGTTGCTGGGCGGGGACCACGTTTCCATCCCGGTGCGGGCGCCTGAGTGCAGCTGCAGACAGGCGAGGAGTTTCAGTGTTCTCAAATCTGTGCTTTGGAGCTTCTCCAAGGGCTGTGTGCACCTTTCCTGAAGCTCATCTCGCTCACCTGTGTAGTCACGCTTGTCCCGCTCTTTCCCTTAAGGTTCATTTTCCCTTGGCGAGATTGGCACGAAATTGGAATCTTGCACTTGCCCGCTCAAATCCGGGCCCTTCCACTGTATGGCTTTGGATAAATCCCTTCTTTTCCCTGAGGTTCAATTTCCTTATCTGTAAAATGAGGAAAAGTAGTAACGCAGACGTATAGGTAAGTCAGCAATGAAATTACATAAGAGTAAAAATATAATTTCATGGCAGATCTCTGATTTCAGCGACAACTATTCTTACCTTATAAGTTAACAATTACGAATAACATAATTTTATTTGTATTTTAAAGATTAAAGAAATAGGGCTTGGAGTGTTGAGTAATTAATTACCCAAGACCCCACTGAGGCAACTGACAGAGCCTAGATTTGAATATATTCCTACACCTCCCGAATTTCCAGAAAAATTTTAATTATGTTTAAAGACTTCAGCAAACATGGGTAAAGACATTTTAAACTGACTCCAAAATGATGCTACTATTTTCAGCAGCAGCAGCAGCCCTGGCATCCATACTGCCTGCCCCCACCCTCTGGCTCCACTGTGTTTTTTGGTTCACTGTATCATCTACTGGCACACGCAGTGTGAGGATACACTCAGCTCCCCTCTAGGGCTCTCTCTCTAGTGAGCAAGACACACAGGCACTTTCTGTGATCTACAAAGTACCTCAGAGTAGAGGAAAGGGGGCAGCTCCCTATTTACTCTTCCAGCCCAGCTTCACATTGGGCCAGATCAGTCCTCCCAAGGCACAGTTGTGATAAGCCCCCTTGAGCCTGATGTCTCAAAGGACTCCCACCAGTCATAGAGGTTGTCCATGGTTTCAAAGTCTTCTATGCCCTATCCCCAGGCTAGATCTCTAGTTTGATCTCCCACGACTTCTCCCAGGTTTGCTATACTCCACTGCATCCAGTCTACCAACTGGCTTGAATCTGTCTCTTATTTTTCTACTTCTGTGCCTTATTCATTCTGTTCTCTTGGTACAAGACCTTTCTGTTTACTCACTGTGTTAGTGTAATCCATCCTTTAAGTTCTATTTCAAATGGTCAAGAGTATGCACCTGGGAATCAGATACCTTGGGTTCCAATCCTAGTTGTGCTAGTTCAAAGTGATCTTTGACAAATCGCTTGAAGTCTTTGTGCCTTAGTTTCCTCTTCTATAAAATGAGGATGACTTTTTGTGAAGATTAATTGTGTAATATAAGTAAGGTACTTAGAACAATGGCAGACACATAATGGGCAATATAAATGTTTGCTGTCATCATTATTACAATTATCTGTCCAGAAGCCAGGTCAGATCCCAGAAGCTGAAAATGGTTTCTCCTCTCTCTGTATAATTTGTGGTTTCTCTCTTTTATAAAATGTGTCTTTCTTTGCCTGATAGTATGACTATTTTTTTTGCATCGGTTGCCATACCTTCCTGGACGATGCTTGTGGTAGGCTGAGTAATGGCCCCCCAGACATCCATGTCCTAATCCTTAAAATCGGTTAATATTATCTTATGTGGCAAAAGGGACTCTGCAGATGTGATTAAGTTAAGAATCTTGAGATGGGGAGATTACCCTGGATTATCCAGGTGGGTCTTAAATATAATTGCCATTGTCCTTAGAAGAGGGAGGCAGAGGAATATTTGACTACAGAAGAGGAAAGAGGAGATATGACCATGGAAGCAGGAGGTTAGAATGATTTAAAAAAGGGTTTTGGGCCAAAGAATGCTGGTGGCCTCCAGAAGCTAGAAGACGAAAAACAAAAACAACAACAACTTGGAGGCTCCAGAAGGATCCAGACCCTGCCAGCTCCTTGACTTTAGCCCAGTGAGACCGATTTTAGGCATCTGGATTCCAAAACTCAAGGAGAATAAAGTTGTATTGTCATGAACCGCCAAGTTTGTGATAATTGATTATAGCAAGCCATGGGAAACGAATGCAATGCTATTGAAGGACCCACTTCCTTAAAGAACTGGTCTCACTCTGTGGCTTAAGTAGGCCAAACAGAGTTCTTATTGATGACCAATGTGCAGGTGTCAGATGAAAAAGAGGCCTTCTGTCTGTTGGGGTCACTAAAGTGTGAGGATAAGGTCTTGAGGCTGTTGGCAGATATTTATGTCAATTCATAAATACCTTTTCAGCAGATGAGGAGGAAGCCAGATCAGAGCTGAAAATGGAGCCAGTGTGGGAAGGGGATGAGAGCAAAGAGCCTGGATCCAGCTATGCCTGAAGCTAGAAAGATTCTAGAACTCCCAAACACAGAAGTGAAATATTTCCCTCTTTCTTGAGATATTTTGAGGTTTGTTCGTCTTTACCCAAAGAGCCCTGGTGAATGCAGAGAGTTTCAAACTTCAGGTTGTTCAGGTTCATATGTGGGGTGCAGTTAATTGATTCAATGGCATTTTAAGTTTCATTGTTAATTCTGTGATAAAGCTTGAAGAAGTAAATCAATTTTGATCAAATCAGATATTCTACTAAAGACTCTCCTTTGACCTTATCTTGACTTAAAGATTTTATAAATGCCAACTTGAAACACAAGGACATAGAGGGAGGCTTTCCATTGCAGCTCTTCTGTCAGTTTGAAGGTATTTATTTGACGGAGAGAGAGGGAGAAAGAGAGAGCACAAGTAGGGGAAGGGACAGAGGGAGAGGGAGAAGCAGACTCCCCAGTGAGCAGGGAGCTTGATGCCGGGCTGGATCTCAGGGCTCCAGGAGCGTGACCTGAGCTGAAAGCAGACTGAGCCACCCAGGCACCCCTTCTATTATTATTATTATTATTGTTATTATTAACGTTAATGTTTTCATTGGCACTGTTTTAAGGTTCCAGTTCCCTTTGAGAATGCAGATTCTATGATAGCATTCTTAAGGAGGAGTGGCCTCTTCTTATCTGGGATTTTCTACATCACACTCTGGTTTACGAAATGACACAACCAGGAAACGTCTCTCCAGTGGTTTATATTAAACAAGGCAAAACAAAAAGCTATGCAATAAATGTCTCCAGAAGATTAAATACCGTGGTTAAAACTTTCCTTGAATTCAACAGCTTTAGATCACAAGTCGCCAGAGAAAAATTCCAGAGAAACATTTTCCAACAGAGTCGGCTCTCTTTCTTTCCCCAAAGAAAGATGAATAGCTGTAAGGAAACCGAAGAATGCTACCTCTTAAAACTTCATGATTTTACATTTACCATGAAATAGAGTAAGGAAAAGGAGAAAAAAAATTGTCTCCATGTAAGTCAAAGTAGAATGAGTTTATAAACAGGAAGCAATAAAACACTGCTTTTTTGGGGGCGCCTGGGTGGCTCAGTTGGGTTAAGCAGTCAACTTTCAATTTCGGCTGGGGTCATGACTTCAGGGTCATGAGACTGAGGCCCTGTGTTGGGCTCTTCGCTCAGTGCAATCTGCTTGAAATTCTTTCTCTCCCTCTGCCCCTCCCTTGCTCCCACCCCAGGCTCTCTCTCTCTAAAATAAATAAATAAAATCTTTTTAAAAATTGAAAAAAAAAAACCTGCTTTTTTGAACAGTTTAATCATAGATCTATAAAAATGAAAGATTTTGCATTGAGGTCCCTGTTCAAGAATAGAGGGGACTGGTATTGACATTAAGCTGAGTTGTATTGCAAAGAATTTGGGGCATTATACTTTTTTCCCCCTAAGAAACATACAGGACCCAAGCCAATGATCTTTATGACTAATGGAGGACTTCAGATAAAGAGCAACAACAGGCTGATTTTAGAACAGAGTGTGGACATGGCCGCATTCCTTTTCCTTTTTTTTTTTTAAGATTTTTTTATTTATGTGACAGAGAGACAGCCAGTGAGAGAGGGAACACAGCAGGGGGAGTGGGAGAGGAAGAAGCAGGCTCCCAGCGGAGGAGCCCGATGTGGGACTCGAACCCGGAACGCCAGGATCACGCCCTGAGCCGAAGGCAGACGCTTTAACGACTGCGCCACCCAGGCGCCCCCCTTTTCCTTTTTAAAACCCCTTTCACAGTTCTGGAGAAACAAGATCATGGAGCATGCTGATTAGATGGGCTAATTCTGGGCGCTACGTTAATTTACGAGGGTTGCCATAATGAAGTAACGACAAAGTGGGGGGATTAAACAACAGAAATTTATTATTTTACAAATCTGGGGACTCGAAGTCCCGAAAGGTGTCAGGCGGGTTGTTGCCTTCTCAGGGAGGTGCGGGCAAATGTGTTCCATGCTTGTGTCTTCTTGCTTTCGGTGGTTTACTGACAATATTCGGCCTTCCTTGGCCGGTAACTTCAGCCTCTTTGTGAGTTTGCTCACAAACTGTTTGTTCTCTCACTGGCACATCTGAACCCACTCTACTCCAGGATAACTTCATCTTCCGTAATTACCTGTGCAATCACCCTATTTCCATATCAGCTCACATGTTAAGATACTGGGGGTTAGGATTTCAATTGGGAGGGGATAGAGTTTGCTATCAACTGCATATTTGTGGTCCCCCCCCCCCCAAATGCGTATGTTGAATTCCTAACCCCAATGTGATGGTATCTGTGGTGGGGCCTTTAGAAGGTCATTAGGTTTAAGTGAGGTCATAAGGGCGGGACCTCGTGATGGAATCCGTGCCCTCATAAGGAAATGAAGGGACTCGTGCTCCGTTTCTCTCCGGCTTGTGGGGATACCGCAAGTCACACCCCTGCAAGCCCGGAAGAAGGTTGTCTCTCGGAACTGAATTGGCTGGCTCCTTGATGCTGGACTTCCAGACTTCAGAACTGTAAGAAATGAGTGGTTGCTATTTCAGCTATTTAATCTGTGGTATTTTTGTTCTAGTACCTTCAGCTAAGACAGTTCAACCCAATACGAGCCCTAACTGCTTGGGCTCCAAACCTAGCTCTGCACTTACTATGCTGTTACTTCGGGCAATCGTAACTTCATTTCTTTGTGGATAATACCAAGACCAACAATAACGGAAAGTCAAAAGGAATTAACATGGTTGGGATAGTGTTTGGTATCTGGTAGGAAGTTGTTGCCAGGCCTTACTCCCTTAATATAATATGCACGCCCTTTATTATGCCGCTCTTGACTTGGTTCTTGCCCACTTCTCCACCCTTGTCCCCCACCTTCTCTCCCCCCACCTCATTAACCGAAGCTGCCCCACATTACCCGCAGTTCCTGAAAGCTTCCGTAAGTTTTATCCCTTAAGCCTTTGCAGAGGTGGTTGTGTTTGCTTGAAATGCCTTCCTCGTGGCCCTGTTTCTAACTTTGAAGATAAAGTCAAATGTTACCAACTCTGTGAAGTTATCTATTCTCAGTGTCCCCAGACAGGTAGGTGTGCTCTCTTCAGTAAACCAGCAGTCTTAATCCCCACTACTCTTCACTATCATTACTAGTTCAAGATCTTTGTTCCCTGCTGAGTTCCTCCTGTTGATGGTGAGTGCTGTCTTGTTATGCGGCCAGTTCTAAGCACAGTGTTGGTACCTAGTATGTGATCATAAACAGAGGTTGGATAATTTGTTCTGACATATAATAATGATAATGTTAAGAAACCACAATTTAACAAAGGATAGCATCTTCTGTTTATTTAAGGTTTACTAGGTGCCAGTTACAGAGGGAGGCATTCATTTAATTTCAGTAATGATCCTAAAAGGGGGTCTGTTATTTTCTTTGCTCTGCTGATGAGGAATCTGGTCTCAAGTGCTAGATTAGACAGGAGTATTGGTGGTAAATAGCAGAAACTCCACTGGTCATAAAAGCCAAATGTAGAAATGAACAGCCCTCTGACATAGTTAGGGACATGGGGGAGAATTCTCTTTTTCTAAGCCGTTTCTGCTCCTCCCTGTGCATCCACATCATTTATTCTTGACTATGCATTGCCGTTTTCTGATCCCAAGACCACAGGAAAGAAAGTCACTCATAACAATTCATGAGTTTACATCATTTCCATTCAAGAGACCAGTACACCTAGAATTTTTTAGTCCCATTTACTAGGGGAAAATTATTCTTGGCCTAGTTTGGAGACATTTGAACCAATAAATTGTTGCACAGGGGAGAAAGAGGTAGTAGCAGAATCCTGAAATCCTGGAGAAGCCATTTGCTCTGGAGAAGAGCTAATGTCCAGAAAGTTACAGGAATCTGGTAGAGATTAACCAGATAGGAGGTTTGAATAACTTGCCCAAGGTCTTGTAGCGCAAAAAAAAAAAAAAAAAAAAAATGGTAGAGCAATGATTCAAATTCGTATCTGTGTGACTCTAAAGCATTGCATCTTCTCCTTGGAATATGGGTTTTTAATCTTTATAGTATAGTACAAGAGGCCTGGGAAAATGCGGTTATATTAAAAGGTTCTAGAGAATGACCACAGAGAAGCTTGAAACCAGAGAAAAATCATTCTGGCCACTTCTGCCCTGGATTGTTAGGAACCTTACTTGCTTTTAAGTTTGAACATCTCTAAATCACAAAATCTCAAGGTTGAAAGGATCCTCACAAGCTACCTTGTCTAATTGTTCCTCCACCCAGCCAGATGGAGCATGGATATTCTTTATAACATTCTTGCCTAGTAATTCTGGAGGCCCCAAAGGCACTGTGGTAGAAGAATTCAGAGCATTGACTTTGAGGCCAGAAGGCTTGCGTTCGAATCTCAGTCCTGTCATTTACTCTTGCGTGTCTTTGGACAGTGGGCTTAGCATGTATGCCTTAGTTTCCTAATCTGTGAAAGGAGGGGAATAACAGTTATATAATTTCTTTTTTCAAAGCAGTATTTATTGTGCACTTAGTATATGCGGGACCTCTTCTTAGTGTTTTGTATTTTCCAACATGTTTATAATCACAATAATTCTATGAGGTGGGGAGTATTATTTTCAATTAAGAAAACTGAGGTAGAAGAGAGTAATTACCTTCTCCCGGGTCACTCAGTTGGTGGCAAGGTTGGGATTTAAACCCATGCAGTCTGGCTACAAAGCTTACGTACTCTCCACCATGTTAATACCTCCCTGCTGTTTGGGGTTAGAGCAAGGGGTAAACATAAAGCACACTCTATAGTCTCAATAAATATCAGTGCGGTTGCTCCCCTCCTCCCAGGTCCAATCTGCCTAATGCCAACCAAGCCTGAATGCCATAAACTCCATTCTAGAATGCTTGTGGGAAAAGCGGGGAGCCTGATCCACTTCCTAATACTGCTTCATGGCCTAGAAGAAGAATTTGTGTAGATATAGGATTTTTTCAGTGCCCAGTATCCCCACCAGCTACTAAGCATGGCTTGATTAAGATAATGCTACTTTTTTGGAGGGGAAGTAAGAAAGGGGTTGAGAAAAGGGATGCTTCTTGATGGTGCCTGAAAAAGACCTCAGTTGATTTTGTGATTAAACTTACTATATTAGTAGCACTGATATATCTAAATCTATTAAATATTTACTGGGCATAATTTTAAGGCCCCAAGTCAGGTTGCTGAGGATACAATGATGAATCAGATTTGAATGATCCTCTCAAAAGTACCAATAGGAGAGTTAAAATTTGCTCATAAATAATCGTAATCCATGACTAGGTAGATTAATATTGTTAAAATGTCTATACTGCCCAAAGCAGTCTACAGATTTAATGCAATCTCTATCAAAATTCCATTTAATATTTCACAAAATAGAAGAAACAGTAATAAATTTGTAAGGAACCACAAAAACCTCCAAGTAGATAAAGCAGTCTTGAGAAAGCAAAACAAAGCTGGAGGCATCATGCTTCCTAATTTCAAACTATATTACAAAGCTACGGTAATAAAAACTGTATGATATTGGCATAAAAACTGACACATAGATTAATGGAACAGAACAGAAAGTCCAGAAATGAACCCATTCATAGGTGGTAATATGTGACAAAGGAGCCAAGAAAATACAATGGGGAAAGACAGTCTCTTCAATAAATACTGTTGAAAAAACCGGACAGCCACATGCAAAAGAATGAAACAAGACCACTATCTTTCGCCATGCACAGAAATCAACTCAAAATGGTTTAAAGATTTGAATGTAAGACCTGAAACCATAAAAATCCTAGAAGAAAATACAGGCAGTAATCTCCTTGACATTGGTCTTGGCGATAATTTTTTTGGATTTGACCTCAAAAGCAAGAGCAACAAAGCAAAGATAAACAAACAAGATCGCATCAAACTAAAAAGTTCTGCCCTGTGAAAGAAACTATCAACAAAATGAAAAGGCAACCTACCGAATGGAAATATTTGCAAATCATATCTCTGATAAGGGATTCCCATCCAAAATACATAAATAACTCATAAAAACTCAATAGCAACCCCCCCCAACAATCCTAATGTACAAATCCTTGTACAAAAAAATGTACAAGGGCTCTGAATAGACATTTTCTTTTCCCAAAGATATACGTTCATCATCAGGGAAATGCAAATCAAAACCACAATGAACTATCTCTTCACACCTGTGAGAATGGCTAATATAAAAAAAGACAAGAAATAGCAAGTGTTGCCAGGGATGTAGAGAAAAGAGAACCCTCATGCACTGTTAGTGGGAATGCAAATTGCTGAAGCCACTATGAAAAACAGTATAGAGGTTCCTCATAACATTAAAAATAGAACTACCACATGATCCAGTAATTCCACTACTGGGTATTTATCCAAAGAAATTAAAACTCTAACTCAAAAGATAAATACACTCTCATGTTCCTTACAGCATTCTTTACAATAGCCAAGACATGGATACAACCTAAGTGTCCATTGATGGATAAGTGGATAAAGAAACTATTATATATTTATAAAATGAAATATTATTCACCCCTAAGAAAGGAAATCTTGCCATTTACAATGACATGAATGGCTCTTGAGGGCATTATCTGAAACAAATCAGACAGAAAGACAAATATTGTATGTTCTCAATTATCTGGAATCTGAAAAACAAAAACCAAACAAAACTCATAGGTACAGAAAATTAGTGGTTGCCAGAGGTAGGGGGTGGGGAATGGGTAAAATGGGTGAAAGCGTTCAAAAGGTACAAGCTTCCAGTTATAAAATAAATGAGTCATGGAGATGTAATGTACAGCATAGTGACTATAGTTAATAATGCATTATGTATTTGAAAGTTATTAAGAGACGAGATCTTAAGAGGACTCATCACAAGAAAAAAATTTTGTAACTGCATGTTGATAGATATTAACTAGACTTATTGTGATCATTTCACAATGTTTACAAATATTGAGTCATGTTGTACATCTGAAACTAATGTAATATGTTAAAAAAACATAATAGAGGATATAAAGAAAGGAGTATTAATGAATATGAAAATTTGAAGGAAAGATAGTGGTATTGGGAGAGGTTCTATGGAAGACAGCATATGAGTTTGGCTTTTTAAAGATAGGTAGTAACTTGACATGTGAAAAGGGGAGAGACAATATGCTAAGCAGAGGGAGTGGTGACAAAAAAAAAATTGTGACACGTGGTTAAGGAATTGTGTCTAGTTTCATCTGGGGAATGGTGGAAGACAAAATTTGGATGGCAGGTTTGGCCCAGATTGTAGAAGGCCCTGAGTATCAGATGAAAATGCATAGTATTTTTGATTCGGACAGAGAGCTATGGATTCTATTTTACAGTAAGGATGAAATGTCCTCACCCACAGCAGTAGTCAGGAGAGTCCAAGTTATGCTGTGGTTAGAGACCATACCTAAATCTCAGCAGTTTAAGAAAACAAAAGTTTATTTTTATATTCTTGCACATTCTGCCGTGGACTTGGGCAGTTCTCCAGGACAATTACCTCCATGTGTTGGTTCAGCAGTCTGGTCTCTGTGGACCCCATGGCACCTCCATTTTAACACATGCTTCTGTGATGACTGTGGCAAGAGGAAGAAAGTTGTGGAAGGTTACCCACCTGGAACTAACTGCTTTGTTCTAGAAATCCCACATGCACTGCTTCTGCTTATAGCCCATTGGCCCGATGAGTACCATGGCCTACTTCATAAAAAAGGGGACTGGGAAGTATGGTTTCTTTATGCCTGAACAGACAGAAGTGGATACTGATGGGCCCTCGTAATGTGGATGTGGTATCCACACTTAAAGAAAAATTACTATGATTCAGAACAAGATTGTATTTACAAACAAAATAAAAATATGTAAGATTTCTAATATACTATTAACAGAAATTTTCCCATCTGTTGCATTTACCACTTTCAAGTGCAGGAAATGTTGTTTACGGTTTATCCACCCACAGCACATAATGAAAGAAAGATATCTACTTATTTCTGTAATCTGCCTGTTATTATCTCTAGAGTAGCATGAATTGGTATACATTGCATGCGACGTAGGCTCTGCCAGCACGCAGCTGACACCTCCGTTGGCTTCAGCTGCGAGCTGTCGTCTAACCAGCATAGACCATAGCTTCCGAACGAACACCCCCTCATCAGAGTGTGAGGTGAGAAAAACCCGTAATTAAAGAACTGAGAACACCTACATGATGGGTATACACACGGTTGCCTACATGTGATATTAACATGTTACATGATCTCAAATAGCTTATTTTTACAAAGAGTGGAATATAGAGCTGGTAGGATTTGATCAAAAGTGCCTGAGCTTTGGAGTCAGAGATAAGTTAGAAGCCTCACTCGATGAACTAACTCCTCTGTGACTCTGAGCCTCAGTTTCTTCATTTTAAAAATGGCATTGCTCAGGCACCTGGGTGGCTCATTCGGTTAAGCGTCCGACTCTTGATCTCAGCAGAGGTCTTGATCTCAGGGTAGTGAGTTTGAGCCCCGTGTGGGGTTCCACGGTGAGTGTGGAGCCTACTTAAAAAAAATGGCATTGCTAACAAAGAGTTTTCAAAGATATATTAATAATAATAGCTGAAACCGAGAACCAGGTGTATGCCAAGTGTTTTACATGTGATACTCTATCGTATCTGTCCATCTATCAGTCAATCATCTATCATTAACATGTATAAGGACATTGATTCAGGTCCTGTGTAGTTGGAGAGAGTGTTTCACCTTGAGTCTAAAGGGAGATTTAGATGTATCTAATGAACCGAACTGGTGAATAAGACCTGCGTGAAGGATCTTTCCAGGGATGGAGAAGAGTTGCTGAAGGAGAAAAATGACTTGGTTTTATGTGAATATGTAGGACGGAGCCTGAAATAGGATAGACATTATGGTGTTCGTCTGCAATTTAGGTATCCCACCCATGTAGCCTGAGTCTGCACGTAACTAGAAACAAACGATCAAGGGGATGGTGTAGGGAGACTCTGAGACACAGAGACACAAGCAGCACCTGTTTGGTGAGCAGATGACAAGGTGTGACACAAAAGAGAAAAGAGACTGTTTCTTTCCACTTTGGTGTGAAAACTAACAAATTAGAAGGCAGCTCTGCTAGAGTCTTTTGGGGGGTGTGTTGCTTTCAGTTCTCTGGACCACAGCATCCTTGGCCAGTAATCAACATTCTCCTGGAGGGCACCCTCATCTCTGACAGTGGCAAGATTCTGCCCTCCTCAACTGGCTTCCTGGCCAGTTATCACATCCTCAAGGGAAAAAAGAAAATCAACAACAGTAAAGTGTTGGTGTGTTGGTGAGAATGCACGGAATACCCATGGGGATCCTCTGAAATTTATGGGAAGCTGTGTCTTTACTATCAGATCTATAGATTCTAAGCCGAGGTCTGACACGAAGGGGCTCAGAAAATCCTTTATCAAAGAATGAAAGAAGGAATGAAGATTCCTTCAGGTGAATGCTGTGTTTCCTGGTGGGAACAGTATTGGCATTCTTGTGCAAGACTGTCCAGAATATTGCAGGACATTCAGCAACTTTAACCCCTGAACACTACATTCTAGGAGCGTACCCCGTTCAGTGTAGCAATCAAAACATAGGCCTTCGTCTATTTCAAATGCTCATGTGGGGATGCTGTTCTTGAATTGAAAATCGGTGATCTAATGGGACTCAGCATTCTCTGCAGCCTTAGAACCAATATTTCTGTGGGAACCCACAGAGTCTCTGTGGAAGAGGACCTTTCTTTCTGTATGCTCAGTACACTGGGCCTGAGATTTTTCTCTTGGTTCCTTTGCTCTGTACTCTAGGAATCTCCTAGAAAAGAACTCCACTTGCCATCCCAGTGTGCTGGTCCAGGGCCAGGTGTCTGCCAAGTTCAAGCCTAGTAATCTGAGGAACTGATCCTGGCTGCTAGCTTCTCTGACTAGAAGCTTTTCTGTATTGCATTAGGACTGATCGAAATTTTGGAAAGAGGAGTCAAACGAGTCAAAATATCAGCTTTGTTAATGGTTCAGTAGTTAGTAAAGATCACAGCTCTTTGGCAAAAGTAGATTTGGGATCTTTTCTACCTCATAGGCCATAATCTATACTAGAGCCTTATAGATTCTGACTGGAATAGTGTCTGTGTGTGTGGGAAAAGCAAGATGAGTGAGACAGGAGAGAAAGGTGCCTATGGGGATGGTTTGTTTGTGGTATACTTGAAAACCTCGGCCGCCTGAAACTCCAACAGCAAAACTGTCAGTTCTAATATACACCATTAGGTGGCAGTAAAACTGAAATGTCTGCAAAGAAAGCAGAAATCCCTTCAGAATTATAATAAGTTTTATAGACCAAGACAACTGCAGTTGTAAAACATTATGGTGTATCAATTGGCATATTTGCTGATCAAATCTTTACAAGGTTCGAATAGGCTCGTAAATACTGGGTTTTCTAGTTTGGCCTATTCATGCTTCATGCTTCTGTTTAAGACATTTAGGGAGGCGGGAAATCCAACAAATGGTTGAAATACCAAAGCAATATGCCACTGACAATTTGTTTTCCTGTGATTGAGGCAAAATATATATGCCTCGATTAGAAGCACTACCCAAACAAGCAGAATCTGCTACATTCAAAGATGAGCTCATTTCTCATGCAAAGCACAGCCCAGGCTGGAGTGAACCAACAGCTAAGTCGTTTTGCTACTTGATTTTTATAAGTGAGTTCCAATTCCTTTACTATTCCCATAAGAGTCTTTTTATACAAGGATGTTTCCATTTTTTTATAAGTGGCTATTGGCTGATGATAAAATCAGGTTTTATGTTAAATGCATAAAATCACAGGGCAGGAGGTGATATCAAAACACCCCTTTCATTAAAGCTGTTGGTCTCCTATGAATGGTTGAAAAGAGGAGTGGACTGGTTTATGGCTATCAACATTTAACAATGGGGAAACTGAGGTCTAGGTGTTAAGCAACTTGCCCAGAGACAAATGACCAGTGAATGATTTAGCCAGACTGATTACCTTTAGAGACCTGTTCAAGAATTTTGGGCTACCGAAGGATGTCAAGCAGCTAACCTTCTTTCTGCCTTGTGTTTGTGTTTGACCATTTTTTTTAAAAAGAGAAATTGGAATTCCTTAGATCACCTTCATCCTACGGGGTCGCTTATCTTACATGGATAGATAAGGATCTTGTCTCTGACCAGTGAGTTCCCACAGATTCTGCCTTAGGAAATGTCTCTCAGCTGCTTCCTTAAAGCTAATGCATGTGTGCCCTTTGCTCTATCTAGAATCCTCTACCTCTGTGTTCATCGGGCTAAATACTGTTGAAAATGAGTCTAGGGGCTGTTTGATGTGTTCCCCGGATTTCCTCCCTAGGTGCTTTGCTCAGGGAGGAGCAACCCTTTGTTATCACCGCCTGAACATCAATCAGATGCATTTGTTTTGCTGGTAGTTGTGTGCGTGACAGTGATTGGCACAGAGGACGTCCTTCAATAATTATTGTGTGACCGAATAGACTGATCCAATCCTGGCTTTTACACAGTGATATTCTTTTTGAAGAGAAAATATTTATTCAAGAATTCAAAATAATGGAGAATAAAAATGTACTATATATTACACATTATATATTGCATGCACTTATCATTTTAAATGACTGAATTTTAATTTATCCACATAATGCGCTCTCTCTCTCTCTCTCTCTCTCTATATATATATATATATATACAAAGAGAAATGAATAATTATTGATCTGTTATGTGCCGGATATACTGTTAGGTCTTCATGCATATTGAAACTATTTAATCTTCAAATATAAGCGGTCCAAGTGATGAAATCAGAGCTGGGAAAATTGGATCAGTTGTCATGCATTCAGAATGTGTAGGAAAGCTGGATTTACACCCAGATCTACCTTCCTCAGAAGTTCACGGTATATCTATTCTCCAGAAGGGACTGGGGCTCTGGGAACAGGACTCACTTTGCTAAGGTAACACAGCTGGTCAGTGGCAGAGCTGAGTGGTAGAATCCGGAACTTTTGGCCTTTACCTCCCCCTTCTGCATCACACTTTCTACTCTATAATGAGAAAAGGTAAGAATTCATTTTCATTCAGCTGGAGTAATTTGGCAGATTTCAGGATTTCATGAAGCCCAGATTTTCCATTGGTTCTGTTTGCGTTGAGAAATGTATTCATTTGGCAACTGCCTGGGACGCATGTGAACATCTGCTAACTTGTGGTATTAGCTAGTTCACAGATTCCTTGGTCTTCCTGACTTGAGCTCCTGCAGAAGTTCAGGATTGGGAAACACAGATTCTGTAATCCATTTGTTTGCATGTAAAAATGCATTTTCAGCTCTCCCACTCCTTAGTGATTCTCTTCTAAGCCATCTTGCCGTGCATTTGTCAAGGAAATTTGCCATTTTCAACTTGGAGACAACAATTCAAGTTAGAGAAAGCTAAGCACCAGAATTCATTGAAAAAAAAATATTTGAAACAGTTTAAAAAAGTGAGAATGGCTGTATTTGCTCTGTAACAAACAGGGCAGTAAAAAATCAATAATAAGAACAACTAATGGTGATAATGTCTTCCCTGACTCATAGGGATATTTAAGAGTAAAATGATGTAATTGATGGGAAACACTTTGAAAAATAAAAGCACCATGCAGTACAAGACATTACAATTATTATACGAGTGTCCCGAAGCACAGCTAAAAGTGAGCCTTATCTCCCTCAGGACCAGATGTCATCATTGATAAATCATTGGTGTAATTCCCAGCTGGCAAAGGATGTCTGCAGGGCTCCGGGCTCTTGTACTTGCTGTTATGATCTCTCTACCATGGTGTTCAAGGGATGTGGCCAAGGGCAAGTCACAACCTCTCTGAACTTTTGTTCCCATATCTTTGAGCCGGGAATTAACATTATCACGAATGGCTACCATCTACAGAGCAATTCTATGTCCCAGATACAAAGCATCTTGGGTTTATGATTTCATGTAATGCTTAGGGCCCTAGGAAGTACCTTATTTTATAGCTGAGGAAAACGAAGCACAGAGCAGTGAAATGTCCAGGCCTAGATCACATAGCTAGACTACTGCGAGGTGTCTGTAGAAATCCACAGATCTTAACTTTAGGTACGCCGTGTTGTGGATCGTATCGATTTGACTCTCCAGCTTGCATTCCTCTATCCCTTCTTCTTTGGAGAATTGCCCCTCCACCAGAACATATTCCACAGTATTCTGATACGGCTGCTAATGCCACGTACCTCTTCCGTCACCACACGGTAAAAGTATGACCAGCCTAGCCAGTCACAAGAATTCACTCTAGTCTCATTAGTTGACTCAAAGAGTAGGTCAAGAATGAAAGCTTGAACAATCGGAATCCCTGGGATTTGTATATACAAGAGTGGAGAGAGAGACTTCCTCTCCTGTAGGCTTGACAGCCAGGATGAGGCATGAAGACTCAGGAAGACTGTTACAGTAGGAAAGAATGAAGCCAACAGAGAATCAAAGGCAAGAGATGGAGAGCATTCCGATGGCATCATTTCAGCTGCCAAGTCCTGTAGTGCAGGAGGTGAGATCCACCCCACCCTTTTTGGGTCATTGGAGTCAGTAAATACCATTTTTATTTTAAAAAGACCTATTTCTAGAGCAAATTGAAGTTCACCAAATAGTTGAAAGTACTGAGATTTCCCATATCCTCCAGACCCCACAATACAGAATCTCCTCTATTATCCCGACCGGAGTAGGTGTATTTGTTACAATTGGTGAACCTACACTGATCCATGACCCCCCACATCCGTAGTTCACCTTACGGTTCACTCTTGCTGTTGTACATTTTATGGCTTTGAACAAATGTATGATGCCATCAATTCATTATTATCGTATCATATAAAGTATTTTCACTGCCCTAGAAGTCCTCTGCGCCCCGCCCCCTCACTGTGCCCCGCCCCCATCCCCAGCAACCACTGACCTTTGTACTGTCTCCATAGTTCTGCCTCTTCCAGGGTGACGTGTGGTTGAAATCATACAGTACGCAGACTGGCTTCTTTCACTTAACAATATGCGCGTAAGGTTCGTTTACGTCTCTTCGTGGCTTGATAGCTCATTTCTATTTAGAGCCGAATCACGTTCCACTGTCTGGATGTACCACAGTTCATCAATTTATTTGCCAACAGAAGGACATCTTGGGTGCCTCCAGGTGTTGGCAACTATGTGTAAAACGCTGTAAACATCCATGTGCAAGTTTTTGTGTGGACGTGGTGTTCAATCAATACCAGTTTTAAAGCTAATTTGAGTTAGATCTTCAGCACTCACAACCAAAAAGTTTCTGATAGAATACGTGACAAAGTATGTTTCCATACACTGGTTTCCTCCGTTCGCACAGCAAGCCTGTGTCAATATCCTCATGAACGGCTTTTTCTAACAGAAGGAAAATAAAGAACCAGAAAAACTAGAGACACACTTGATGTGTACACTGTTTGTGCTTCTAAATACTGTGCTCTTTCCACAATATTCTGCTAAACATAGAAGGTAGAAGACATGCTAATGGGCTTTGATTTTACTGTAAAAGAAAGGCAGATAATCAATCATATTGGAATAAGCTCTTATTTATTCTGCAGCATCCAAAAAAACTAGCAGATACTGTTCTAGCTATTAAAGCATATACATATAAATGCCCCAAACTCATGTTAATAATATCTTGATTTAAATCTAAAATATATCTTACTCTACCTTATCTTCTTGACAACAGAATTCTAATTATGATTGTGTTTCTACTTGATGATCTAGGTCATAGTGTCCCCTGTCATAATAGATAGCACACTTGACCTTGTTGCTAATTAAAAGGTTTACCTTTCCAATTAGATGGTAAGGTCTGTGAGGGTGGGTAGCATGCTGTCATAATAATAACAGTAACCCCACGTGAATTTCCACTTCTTAGCCCAGTACCTGGCATCCAATGTTAACTAAAGGCCTGACACGAATGCATGTATAAGTGGCCCGAGTCATTATAAAATAAATCTGAATATTTTCAATGCAATTCAATTACGAATGTTTTAGAAGCTACTGAAATATGAAAGATTGGCCTTTTGCTGAGCCCCAGGTTACTAAGGCTTTTGTCTGTTTCTGCCTCTGGCTGTGGGCTTTAGTTAGGTAGTGCGTAGAAAGGAAAGAGAGATCTCAAGTATCCTATAGATCCTGGCTCTGTCCCTTAATATTTGTGTGACCTTGAACATACCCCTTCATACCTCTGACCTTCACTCTCCTCCTCTGCAAAATGGGAATCTGAAAAGTTACCCTAAAGATGTATGATGACGATTAATTGAGCTAAGGCTGTAGCAATCACCTACTAGGTAAACAACAAGCACTTTTGTCTGGTTTTGCTTGTTTTTTTTATTTATTTATTTATTTATTTTTTTTAAGATTTTATTTATTTATGTGACAGACAGCCAGCAAGAGAGGGAACACAGCAGGGGGAGTGGGAGAGGAAGAAGCAGGCTCCCAGCGGAGGAGCCTGATGTGGGACTCGATCCCAGAACGCCAGGATCACGCCCTGAGCTGAAGGCAGACGCTTTAACGACTGCGCTACCCAGGCGCCCCTGTTTTGTTTTGTTTTTAAGAGAGAGCAAGAGCGTGCTCACACACATGAGCATGTGGAGGGGGGCAGAGCAAGAGGGAGAGAATCTCAAGCAGTTTCCATGCTGAGTGCATAGCCCCACCTCATGACCCTGAGATCGAGACCCAAGCCTAAATCAGGACTCAGATGCCAACTGAGCCAGCCCGGAGCCCACGACAAGCAGGTTTTTAATGAGATTTTAGAGGAGTAGGACTGGGTGCTGAAGTGTGTCGAGAAAGTGCTTGAACACTTGAGCAGTCTTCAGTGAAAGAAGTGCACAGGGAAAGAAAGACCTCACACAGAAGGGTTTTCAGTGTGGGCTCCACTCTGCAGGTGAGTGAGCAGCCTGAGGCCAAGGCTAAGTTGAGAATAAAGAGGAATGCCTTCTGTAGGATGGAAGGAGCACAATTTGCTTTGAGAGAAATGGCATGTCTTTTCTCCCGTGACTTAATGAAAGGAGCGCTCAATATAAACACTTCTAGAGCCCTTCTGTCTTCAGCATGTGCAAACCCTGGAAACACTGCCGGGGACCCAACTCCAAACAGCTTTGTAGGAAATCAGGCTGTTGCCATGTCTTATCCCTTTTCATTTCCCGAGTCACACCTACGCTGTTCATCAAAGATAAAGGAAGATAAGTGCTAGGAAGACCGTGTGGGAAGTGGGAGAACCTTAGGCCTTGTTATTCATCTGGGCTTTCAAAAAAGAAACCTAAATAGGTAACTACTGGCCATGTGTTCACAGGAGAGGGTGGCAGTTAGGAATAAGGCCTGGAAGTCCCATAGACAAGGATTCAAATCCTTACTTCCGTCTTTATTAGTTTTGTGAATTTGTAGTTATCGAACCTCCCCAAGCCTCATTATACTCCTCTGTATAATGGGTACAAAAATACCTCCTTGGCATGATCGAAGAAAAACCCAGAGCCTGGTACCTGGGACTTAATTGATTGCTGCAATTGTAAAGTGTTTAGTATAAGAACAGGTTATGTCCACGTTTCGGTAGCTAGCAGGACCACCCGCGTGTGAATCTTTAGCTCTATTAGACACTGGCTATAGGTTTTAGAGAGTAGTTCAACCAATTTACTCTCTCAGTAGCAGAGAAGGAGAGTTCTGGTAGTTCTACATACTCGCTAACAATTGGTATGGTCAGAATTTTAATTTCTACCTGTTCCTTTGGGTATATAGTGGTATTATTTCAATTTGCATTCCTCTAATGCCTACCAAAGTTGAGTACCTTTTCATTCGCTTACTGGTCATTTGCATATCTTCTTTTATGAAATGCCTGTTCTGGTTTTTGTCTTTTCTGTCTCTTTGTCTAAGAAACTTTTTCAAGTCTCTTAAAAAATCATTTTCAAAATTCTGGATATGGATTTTTTTGCTGTATATATGTTGGCCAATATATTCTACTCCGTGGTTGGACTTTTTACTCTTTAAATGCTGTTGTTGGCATATAAAAATACTTAAGTTTTATATAGTGTTATTTATAACATTTTCTTTTATGTTGTTGATTTTTTGTCCTGTTTCATCTTTGCTTACCTTCAGGTCATAAAGATATTATCTCTTTTCCTAGAAGTTTTAATGTTCTACTTTTCACATTTAGATCTACGTTTCATGGGAAGTAGTATTTATTGTTAGGAAGGGTTCAAGACTTACTTTTTCCATGACAATTTCCATTCGAGCCAGTACCATTTGTTGCAAAGTGCATTGCAGAGAGTTATCTGTCCAAATCAAGGGACCACATAAGTATAGGTTTAATTTTGAACACTCCCTAGTCTTCAGTTGTCTATCTACACATCAGTACTACCAATACTACAATGTGCTAGTGTAGATTTAAACGAGTCTTCATACTTGGTAGACGAATCTTCCAGTATTTTCTTTTTCAAGACACTATTGTTAGCCCTTTGTATTTCCACATGACTTTTAGAATCAGCTGGTCATTTTTGACAAAAACAGCTATTTTGCTGGAGATGTTGAATGGGTAGTATTGATTCCAGTGAACCATTCTGGAGGGAATTAACATTTTTTAGTAGGAATTTTCTAATATATAAGCATGGTATATCCCTCCTTTCATTTTGGTTTTCTTTAATTTCTCTAATGAATATCCCACGGTTGTGAGTGTGGAAGTCTTGCTCGTTTTTCATCATTTTTTCCTAAGTATTTCATGTCTTTGATGTTGTCGTAAATGGCATTTTAAAAATACTATTTTTTTAACTGATTGGAAGGGATATATGCACCCCAATGTTTACAGCAGCATTATCAAATAACCAAATTATGGAAACAGCCCAAGTGTCCATGGATAAATGGATAAAGAAGCTGTGGTGTGTGTATACACACACACACACACACACACACACACACAATGGAATGTGTGTAATGGAATGGAGTAACAGATTAATGGAATGCATAATGGAATATTACTCAGCCATAAAAAAGAATGAAATCTTGCCATTTGCAATGACATGGATGGAGCTAGAGAGTATTATGCTAAGCAAAGTAAGTCAGAGAAAGACAAATATCATATGATTTCACTCATATATGGAATTTAAAAAACAATACAGATGAACACAGAGGGGAAAGAGAGAGGAAGAGAGAGAGGCAAACTGGAAAACAAATTTTTAACTATAAAGAACATACTGAGGGCTGCTGGAGGGGAGGAGGGTGGGGTCGGGCTAAATAGGTAATGGGTACTAAGGAGGGCACTTGCTGTGATGAACACGCGGTGTTCTAAATTGTGAATCACTAAATTCTACACCTGAAACTAATATTGCACTATATGTTAACTAATTGGAATTTAAACAAAAACTTAAAAAAGGAAAAAAATACTATTTTCTATTTGTTATTGCTATATAAAATCATATTTATATTAACCTTTTTGATTTCATTTGTTACTTCTAATTGTATCTTCTCTTTGATTGTCTATTGCATACAATCCTGTCACCTGTGAATAAGAACATTTTAATTTCTTCCATACCACTTCTTTTTTTTTCTTCCCTTGTTGTACCAGTCCAGTCCTCAGTATAATGTTGAATAGAAATGGTAGTATCAAGCATGTTTTTTATTCCCAGTTTCAGGAAGAAAGGTTTCAATATTTCACAATTAAGTATGATAAGTAATATGTTTTTAAAGGATTATACTTATCCAATTAAGAAAGCTTACTCCATTCCAAGTTTGCTAGGAATTTTTAGAATGAGGGTGTTGGATTTGATCAAATGCTTTCATCTGTTGAGATTGTCGTTATTTTATTCTTCATTCTATTAATGTACTGAGTTACATGGATTGAAATTTGAGCGCTAACCCAACCAAGAATTTTTATTTCTGGAGTAAACCCTAATTGGTCTTGGGAACAACCACTTTTACATACACTAGATTGGACTTCATTTGTTTGTTTGCTTGTTTAGGATTTTTACATGTTCTCGAGAGCAATTTTTTGACATTTTCCTTTTTTGTAATATTCTTGCTAAATTGTGAATCAAGGTTATGCTGGTCTCATAAAGTTATGTGCCTTTTACTATTATTTGGAAAAATGTCTAAGATTGATATTTCTTTCTTAAATATATGAAAGAACGAACCAGTTAAGCTCTCTGAGCCTGGAGACTTCTACATTTGATAGATTTGTTTTGTTTTGTGTTTTCTGTTGTTGTTTTTAGGATTTTATTTATTTGAGAGAGAGAGTGAGAGTGAGAGAGAGAGAGAGATCGTGAGCAGGAGGGAGAGGTAGAGGGAGAAGCAGATTCCCCACTGAGCAAGGAGTCTGATGCAGGACTCGACTGCAGGACCCGAAGGTCATGACCATAGCCAAAAGCAGACGCATAATCGACTGAGCGACCCAGGCACCTTTGGTAGATTGTTTAATTGGAAGTTTAACTTTTTAAGTAGATATAGATCATTCAAATTTTCTATTCTTGTGTCAATTTAGGCAAGTTTTGTTTTTTAAGGAACTTGGCAATTTTATTTAGATTTTAAAAATTTAAAATTTTGGCATAAATTTATTCAGAATATCCTCTTATCCTTCTTTCTTTTTTAAAAAAATACTGTTTGTAAGATATATTGTGATATGCTCTTTTTCATACCTGTTTATCATCTCTATTTCTTTATCTCTCCATGCTCCATCTTGCTAGGAATTTATTCGTTATTCTAATTATCACTTTTGCTTTTTTTCATTTTCTCTATTTTTTTCATTTCATTATTTGTTGCCTTTTAAAAACTTTTCCATCCTTATACTTTTTGAATTAATTACTTAAAATGTTGGATTTGGAGCATTTAAAAATTTCTTTCTAATATTGTGCGTTTAAGGCTACACATTTTCCTCTAAGCTTATACTTCAGCAGTATCCTGCAAGTTTTGATATGTTTTATTGTAATTTAATACAAAACATTTTCTAATTTCCATTGTTATTTGTTCTTTGTCTCAATAGTCATTTAGAAATATTTTACATAAGTTTTGGTTTTAGGGATCTTTTTTAAAGAGATTTTGTATATTTATTTTAGAGAGAGAGCATGAGAATGAGAGAGAGAGAGAGAGCACAAGCAGGGGGAGGGAGGGGCAGAGAGGGAAGGAGAAGCAGACTCTCCGCTGAGCAGGGAGCCCATTGAGGGGCTAGATCCCAGGACCCTGAGATCATGACCTGAGCCAAAAGCAGATGCTTAACCAACTGAGCCACTTGGGTGCCCCAGTGTTAGGGACCTTCTATGTAGATTTTTGTTACTGAATTCTAGCTGTAAACCACTGCGCTCAGTGGGCATATTCTTTATGATTTCAATTATTTGCAAGTAGTTGAGACTCACTTTATAGTCTAGCATATGGTCAATTTTGATAAATGTTCTGTACACTTGAAAATAATGTGTGTTCTGTTACTGCTTGCTTTCATTTTCAGTGTTCTGTCAATTAGTTACAGAGTATTATTTGTGTTATTCAGATCTTTTTTTTTTCTTTTAAAGATTTTATTTTGGAGGGGGGAGGGAGGAGGATAAGAGGAGGGAGAAGGACAAACAGTCTCCACGCTAAGAATGGAGCCAGCAGCGGGGCTCAGTTCCACAATCCCATGACCCCACAACCCTGAGATCATGACCTGAGCTGGAACCAAGGTTCCAATTGGGTGGGTGTCCAAATGGCCGAGCCATTTTTTTTTAACTGGTATTTTTTTGTCAGTGTGCATATCATTATTGAGAGAGACATGCTGATATTTCTGCTGTGTTTGTTGATTTATTTTTCCTTTTACTTGTATCAATTTATATTTTATATATTGTGAAGCTATGCAATTGAATTTTTATTAATTAGTAAATGCTAAATATTTAATAGAATATTTTTTAAAAGATGTATTTATTTGAGAAAGAGAAGGGGGAGGGGCAGAGGCAGAGGGAGAGAGAGAACCTCAAGCAGACTCCCTGCTCAGTACAGAGTCCAGTGCAGGCTTGACCTCAAGACCCTGAAATCATGACTTGAGCTGAAATCAAGAGCTGGACGCTTAACTGACTGAGCCACCCAGGTGTTCCTTTGAAATATTCTTTATTTCTGCTAACATGCCTTGCCTTAAAGCCTACATTGTCTGACACTAGGATTATGCCACACTAGTTTTTTGTTTTGTTTAGTTAGTGTTTGCATGATAGATATATTTTTCATTTGTGGCTGAAGCTGCTGAGGCCCTCCGTGCTCCCTCTTCCAGTACATTCCAGAGCATCCTCCTGAGTCCTTGTGAAGCCACCTGTGACTCTCCCTGACAGTTTTACCTTTAAACATGTTTTTCTTTTTCTGTATTTTGATTGAAGGGTTGTTGACATGACTCGTGGGGCAGGCAGGACGGCGGTGGTTAGTGGCCCTCCAGATACAGCCCTCTGCCAATAAGGTAGGGATTTTAGGGATAAATACTTCAGTTTCCTCATCCCTCTGGGGAGACAACTGTGATATATATTTTATACCATTTCTCAGCAGTCCATGCCAGGATTCATTAGGATTGTCTCAAGAATTAAGCCGTTCATTAACAGATCCCATATTGCTTTTTTTTCCCCCGTCTTCTTTTTCTTACTACCCTACATATGATCCTGGCCTCACCTAATACCGAACGATTTACACTCAAAGTCTTGTGCCAGGGTCTGTTTTTGTGGAAACCTGGCCTAAGAAGCTATCTTTCTACTTATGGTTTGTCTATGTCTTTATGTTTAAAGAGTGTCTCTTACAAGGAGCATATCGTTGTGTTGTGTTCAGCCTGACAATGTTCATCTTCAGTTGAAATATTCAGTCCACTTAATGTGTGTACTAACAAGTCTGTGGATTCTATTTTCTCTGCCACGCATGTCTTTATGATTTCTCCTCCATTAACTAGTCACACATTCTTTTACCAGAGTGGGTATCCAAGAAATCACAACAACCGTCCTTCACTAATTACAGTGTAATATTAGATCTTTTATATCTTCCCAGACATTGCTAAGATCTAGAACACTTAGGCTCCATTTATTCTCTTCTTGATTTTTGGTGATTGATGCCAAGTGAAGTCATACACACATTTTAGCTTTCACAAAACATTATTGTTATTGCTTTATACAGATAAGTCATTTCACTTTATATTCTTATGTATCTTTACCAATTGCTCTTAATTCTTTCTGCATTTTTATTTTATTGTCTAGGATCATTCTCTTCCTGTCTAGAGAACCGCTTTTAGCATTTCTTTTAGTGTAGTTCTGTTGACAACACATTTCTGAGAGTTGTTTGTTTGCTTGTATGGCAATGGTTTTATTTACCCTTTGCTTTCTTTTTCTTGATATAAGTAACATTGTTTTCATTGAGCAACAACTTACATGTATTCTAAAGCACAAATCTTACGTGTTCGGCTTGATGCATTTTTGCACGTGCCACCCAAGTCAAGGTTTTGAACCTCTCTCGTTCCCTCTCCCAGACCATACTTTGCTACAGAAGTAACTGCAATTCCGTGTTCTCCAGCCCTGAGTTAGTTTGGTCTGTTCTTAAACTTCATATAAATGGAATCACACAATATGTACTTTTCTTCCTGGCTCTTACACTCAACATGAGGTCTGTGAAATAATTCATCTTTTATGAGTACCGTAAGTTCATTTTTTTTTATTGCCATGTTGTATCCCATTATATGACTATACCACGATTTGTTTATCCTTTCTATTATTGATGGACCGTAGAGTTTTTCATTTTTGGCCATTAAGAATAACTGTGATGAACATTACTGTGCATGTCTTTTTGTAGGACGTAAACACTTATTTCTGTTGAGTATATACCAGTTTTCATTGTTTTGGTTTTGGGGTAGATAGTTACTTCCTTGGAGCACTTTTAAAAGCATTTTTATAGTTCGACGGCTTCTAAAGTTTCTATTGAGAAGTCAGCCATTAAGTCTGGTTATTGCTCCTTTGAAAGTAAATGTGGTTTTTCCTCTGGCAGCTTTTAATATGATTTTGTTTTCGGTTTTTAGTAGTTTTATTATGATAGACCTAGGTGTGGTTTTCTTTGTATATATCCTGCTTTAATCTGTAACTTCGTATCTTTTGTCATCTTTTGATAATTTTCAGCTATTTCAAATATTGTCGTTGACCCTTTCTCTTCTCCTTTTATGTGATTCCATTTATATACATGATAGACCTTTTAATCATCTCTCATATATTCTCATGATATTTTCTAAATTTTCCATCTTTTTTGCTCTCCTTGTGTTAGCTTGAATAGTTTCTGTTGACTTCAGGTTCACTGTTAGTTCATATTGAATTCTTAGTTTAGATTATTATATTTTTTAGTTCCGGAATCTTTGATTTACAGCTTCCAGTTCTCTGATTGCATTCCCCATCTTGTCATTTATTTATTTATTTTTAAGAAAGAAAATCTACTTATTTATGTATTTTTTTTAAAGATTTTATTTATTTATTTGACAGAGATAGAGACAGCCAGCGAGAGAGGGAACAAAAGCAGGGGGAGTGGGAGAGGAAGAAGCAGGCTCACAGCGGAGGAGCCTGATGTGGGGCTCGATCCCATAACGCCGGGATCACGCCCTCAGCCGAAGGCAGACGCTGAACCGCTGTGCCACCCAGGCGCCCCTATTTATGTATTTTTAAATTTCGTTATAATTAACATACAGAGTTATATTTCAGGTGTACAGTCTAGTGATTCAACAGCTCTAAGGAGAGTACTTGTGCTGAGCACTGGGTGTTGTTTATAAGTGATGAATTACTAAATTCTACTCCTGCAACTAATATTAGACTATATGCTAACTAACTGGAATCTAAATAAAAACTTGAAAAAGAAATTCCATATCTCACTCAGGGCTCATCTGGATTAGTGTACTCTTAATCCGCTTCACCTATTTTACCCATCCCCCCACCCATCTTCCCTCTGGTAACCACGAGTTTATTCTTTGTATTTAAGAGTCTGTTTTTTGGTTTGTTTCTTTTTTTTTTTTTTATTTGCTTTGTTTCTTAAATTCCATATATGAGTGAAATCGTATGGTATTTGTCTTTCTCTGACTGGCTTATTTCACTTAGCATTATGCCCTCTAGATCCGTCCATGATGTTGTAAATGGCAAGATTTCATTCTGTTTTATGGCTGAGTAATATTCCATTGTATATATAGACCACCTCTTCTTTATCCATTCATCTATTGATGGGTACTTGAGTTGCTTCCGTATCCTGGCTGCAGTAAACATAGGGGTGCATGTATCTTTTTGAACTGATGTTTTCATTTTCTTTAGGTAATACCCAGTAGGGGAATTACCGGATCAGATAGTAGTTCTATTTTTAATTTTTTGAGGAGCCTCCATACTGTTTTCCATAGTAGCTGGATTATTTGGTTTTCGGCATTGAATTGTATAAGTTCTTTATATGTTTTGGATACTAACCCCTAATCAATATATCATTTGCAAATATCTTCTCCCATTCAGTAGGTTATCTTTTTGTTTTGTTGATTGTTTCCTTTACTGTGCAGAAGCTTTTTATTTTGTTGTAGTCTCAATCATTTATTTTTACCTCTGTTTCCTTTGCCTCAGGAGACCTATCTAGAAAAATGTTGCTATCGCTGATGTCAGAGAAATTACTGCATATGCCCTCTTCTAGGATTTTTATTGTTTTAGGTCTCATGTTTAGGTCTTGAATCCATTTGAATTTATTTTTATGCATGGTGTAAGGAAATGGTCCAGTTTCATTCTTGGGCATGTAGCTGTCCAGTTTTCCCAATGCCATTTGTTGAAGAGATTTTCTTTTTCCCCCTCCTCTGTCATAGATTGATTGAACATTAAAGTGGGGGTTTATTTCTGGGCTCTCTGTTCTGTTCTATTGATCTATGTGTCTGTTTTTGTACCAGTACCATGCTGTTTTGATTACTACAGCTTTGTAGTATATCCTGATATCTGGGATTGTGATACCTCCCAGTTTTGTTCTTCTTTTTCATGATTGCTTTGGCTAGTTGGAGTCTTTTGTGATTCCATGCAAATTTTAGGATTATTTGTTCTAGTTCTGTGAAAAATGTTGTTGGTATTTTGATAGGGATTGCATTAAATCTGGGGATTGTTTGGGGTAGTATGGGCATTTTTAACAATATTCTACCAATCTATGAGCATGGACTATCTTTCTATTTGTTGTTATTTTTCAATTTCTTTCATCAGTGTTTTATAGTTTTCAGAGTACAGGTCTTTCACCTCCTTGGTTAAATTTAATCCTAGGTGTTTCATTAGTTTTGGCGTAATTCTAAATGGGATTGTTTCTTAATTTCTCTTTCTTCTACTTCATTATTAGTGTACAGAAATGCAACAGATTTCTCTACACTGATTTTATATCTTACAACTTTACCGAATTCATTGATCAGTTCTAGCAGTTTTTTTGGTGGAGTCTTTAGGGTTTCCTATATATAGTATCATTTCATCTGCAAATAGTGAAAATTTTACTTCTTCCTTATCAATTTAGATGCCTTTTGTTTCTTTCTGTTGTGTGATTGCTGTGGCTAGCACTTCCAGTACCGTGTTAAATACAAGTGGTGAGAGTAGACATCCCTATCTTGTTCCTGACCTTTAGGGAAAAGCTCTCAGTTTTTCGCCATTGGATATGCTGTTAGCTGTGCGTTTTTTTATATATAGCCTTTATTATGTTGAGTTATGTTCCCTCTAAACCTACTTTTTTGAGGATTTTTATCATGCGTTAATGCTATTCTTTATCAAATGCTTTATCTGCGTCTGTTGAAATGATCATATGGTTCTTATCCTTTCTCTTGTTGATGTGATGTATGATGTTGGTTTGTGAATATTTAACTACTCTTGCATCCTATGAATAAATCCCACACGATTGTGGTGAATGATTTTTTTAATGTATTGTTGGATTTGGTTTGCTAATGTTTTATTAAGGATATTTGCATCTATGGTCATCAGAGATATTGGCCTGTAGTTCTCTTGTTTTGTAGTGTCTTTATCTGGTTTTGGTATCAGGGTAATGCTGGCTTCATAGAATGAATTTGGAAACCTTCCTTCTCCTTCGATTTTTTGCAATAGTTTGAGAAGAATAAGTATTGACTTTTCTTTAAATGTTTGGTAGAATTTGCCTGTGAAGCCATGTGGTCCTGGACTTCTGTTTGTTGGACTGTCATTTATTTTTTATTTTTATTTATTTATTTTTTTTAAAGATTTTTTTAAATTTATTTAATTTGACAGAGATAGAGACAGCCAGCGAGAGAGGGAACACAAGCAGGGGGAGTGGGAGAGGAAGAAGCAGGCTCAATAGCGGAGGAGCCTGATGTGGGGCTCGATCACGGAACACTGGGATCACGCCCTGAGCCGAAGGCAGGCGCTTAACCGCTGTGCCACCCAGGCGCCCCTGTCATTTATTTTTTAAAAACATGTTAGTTATTTTGAAGTTCATATCTGATGACTCCCCAAACCAGGTCATTTCTAGTTCCTTTTCTATTATTTCTGTTTTTCTCTTAGTCCTGCTTGTTGATATGTCTGGCAGGTTTAATTGAATCTATGTATGGGAATTTATAGAAGCTCTCAGTGATGGCATTTTCCTCCAAAGTGAGTTTATCATACGCTCATGATGGTAAGTAGAGGACAGAGGAGATTAATATAGTCCTAGGCTGACATGGCTTGAAGCTGGGTTACAACTTTGGCAAGGTTTCATTTGTCTCTGGTTTATCCCATACCGAGACAGTAGCCCTCCACAGGCATTATTTATTTTATCTTTATATTTTGGCCGCTGCAAGTTAAAAAGAAAAAAAAAAAACCAGCTTAAACAAAATAAGTTTATCATCTTATATAATGAGAAGTCCAGAGATAGGATGAGTCTCTTTGGTTGTTAATCCATAAACTTTGCATTGATCTAGCTTGGCTGCTCTAAAATTCTCTTGGCTTTGTTCTCATGGTCCTTGCGTGGCTGATGAAGTTGCAGGTGCCACATATAGCTGAAACTGTCTTGAGGTAGGAAAATGAAGTCTGTCTTTATGGGGCTCTATGTAAGAGTGAATAATCCATTTTCTAGAGACCTCCTTCCCCCAAAGACTTCTCATATGTCTCTTTGGCCAGAATTTTGTCACATGCCTACTCCTAAACCAGATATCATCAGTGGCAATAGGATGACCATGTTTCACTTAGACTGGTCAAGATTAACCACTTGGGCCTGGGGAGGGGGTCCTTTCTCTGAATATAGCCGGGGAGACTATGACCCCTATAAGCAAAACTGAGACCTGATTAACAGGGAGGAGGGATTCATAGGTTTCTATCACAGGGAGAGATACCCGTCTCTCACACAGCAGTCCTATGAAAAGCATATTATTGATGCCCATTTACTTTAGTGATGAGAATTCTGTGGTTGGGTTTAGCCAGCATAAGGCCCAGTATTTAGCGGCAAAGTCTCTATTCAAACAAGTCATCTGTTTCCAATTTTGTGTTTGTTTTAATGCTCTGTAGTCTTCAGTAGGGATGTGAGTTTTCTTTTTTGTAACCATTCCTACAAGATGCTCACATATACAAATTGAGGTTGACAACACCACTACTCCCCTGCCTTCCCAGACTTTAGCAGAAGCATCACAGTCAATCAGGGTAGGAATGCTACATGGCGAGTGTTAATCATCTGTAGATCTAAGATTCCCTGAGACCTTAAGTCCTATATTTATGTGGCCATTCCTCAATATGTAATGGACACAAGCCACCTAGGGCCTAAGCATTATAAGGTGTTGCTATTCAAGCTGACACCACAAGGGACCAATTAGATTTTTCACTTCCATTAGCAAATATGATTTGTGTCCACTCCCCACTGCCATTCATAATTTGGAATTCCACTCTGCTTTAAATGTTCCCTCTTAGCCTCAGCTGAATGAGTTTCACAAGAATCTGCCTCTTTGAGAAGTACCCTCAGAGTGATGGATTAGCAGTGTTTGCTGAGCTGGGAGCACATTAGCCATTTCCATTTCTCTGCTCCAGAGCGGGGGTGGGAGCCAGAAAGCTCGGCCTCCAGCAGACTTGGGGACTAGACCGCCTCATGACAAAGCAGCTGGAGCAACCACAATTGCAGCCCTTGAGAACAGCTCAGGCCACGGGGTCAGAGGGGCAGCATTTTACGTTCCTTTGCAGAATAAACTGAATATTTTTATAAGAAACAAATCTTCCATCTATGATCCTGTTCCCATTAGTGGGTCAAGGCAAGACCAAACCAGAGAGGCTTAATTTACTTAGGAGACATTCAGTATAAATACTCTATTCCCTTGTGTGATGTTCTTGTTCGTTTGGGCTTAATACGTGCAAACAAAGATGACTTAAAGTTTTGATACGCCCAAAGACCATCCTTCTTGTAACACGGTGTTCCTTTTCGGCTGGGTGTCAGGAAGATCCAGAAAGTGTACATCAACACAGCATGTATTTTCCCTCCACTGAACTAGGATACAATCTGTAATTACTAACCCCACAAGTTTGAAAGTTTACCTTAACATTTGTGGGAAGCAGATGGTTTCCATATACTGCCAACCTGTTGTTACCAAAGCATTTTCCAAGAATTGTTTCCCAACCACAGTCACTAGCATAATTAACCTTTCTGTGGATTGTATAAACAAGAAAATGATCACCAATCTGCCTGAAAGCCAAATACACCATTCAAGATTTTGCCTCAGAGCAAGCTCCGGGACATACGCAGACTACACACAGCATGATGAATGACCCACTTTTGGTGTGTTTTCTGATGGCCACTCTTCTTTCCCTGTCTCCTTTTTATTACATAGCACACCGTCTCTTTCTAGTCATGTGTTCCCTTTTACCTATTTCTACCTGTAGCCATTGGTCTGGCTGGGTCCTGAGATATTTTTCTTTCTTTCTTTTTTTTTTGAAAGATTTTTTTTTTTTTTTATTTGAGAGAGAGAGTATGAGCAGGAGGAGGAGCAGAGGGAGAGCAAAAGCAGACTCCCTGCCAAGCAGGGAGCCCCAATGATGCAGGCCTCTATCCCGGCACCCTGTGATCATGACCTGAGCTAAAGGCAGGTGCTTAACCGACTGAGCCACCGAGGTGCCCCATCACATAACTTTTATTATAGTATATTGTTATAACTCTTCTATTTTATTATTAGTTGTTGTTAATCTCTTATTGTGCCTTAAAAAAATCTCCTACCGTGTCTAATTTGTAAATTGAACTTTATCTTGGGTACGTATGTATAGGAAAAAAACATAGTGTATATAAGAGGCATAATCATCCTCAGTTTCAGGCATCCACTGGGGTGTGGGAATGTGTCCTCCCTGGGTAAGGGAGACCACTGTCTGTAGAATAGGAGGTAGGGAGAAGTAGAAACAGATATTTATTTCAACATTGTTTATATTAACACTGAAAACACCCATCAAAATGGACATTGTTTAAATAAGTTGTTAAACATTCACTGTAGTAGTCAGATGTTACAGAATCAGGTTGCCCTGCCTGCTCATATTTAAAGAGCTTACTAAAGAAAAGCAAGTATGATTTTTAAGTAATTGCTGTTTTAAAAATATAAATGGGTAGATATCATTCTTTTTGTTTTTTTTTTTTTAAAGAATGTGTTACCAGATGCTTAATTGTGGTTGCCTTTGGGGAGCAGGATTACAGTGGTAGTCCGCAGGGAGAAAAGGTTCTCATATTTTGTTTTATTTATGGCCTATTATTATTAAGTTATGGCCCATTTATGACTTTTTTATGGCTAGTTTTGTTTTTTTGTTTTGTTTTGTTCTGTTTTTTTAATGTAAGCTCTACACCTAAGGTGGGTCTTGAACTCACGACCCCTACATCAAGAGTTGCGTGCACTACTGACTTAGCCAGCCAGGCTCCCCTATGGCTAGTCTTAATAATTACTTAAAAAAATATCCATAGTCTGCCTTGTTAGGGAAATTATTGTTCACTTTCTGTTCCTTTTTTAAACAGTCTGTGTAATTAAAAAATTATCTTGAGGGACTGTATCTTTTAGAGGTTGACCAAGTAAGTGTGAATTGCTCTTTCCTTTTAGTTTTAGTGAGTCTTCCCGTTGTAAACAGAGATTGAGGAATATGCCACTAACTAGAGAGCTCTGTCCAAGTCTATTTTTTTTTTAATCACTACCACCACTATCCAAACCTGCCTTTAAGATTGTTGGGTGAAGTTACCTGCTCTTTTCTTCATACTGCTTTGGCTTAATGCTTTGCTCCAGTAGTGTCGGGTCTTTAAATAGAAATCATGGATTGAGTGGACAAAGGTGTAAACAGGTATTGTGTCAGTTTTTATTAATATCAAGTTTCTATGAATAGTTTGAACAATGAAAACCTAATATACGGAGAATCATCTATTTTAAAGTAACCCATTTACGGCAAGTTGCAAAGATAGTACAGAGCAGTCCCGTGTACCTTTCACCTGCTTTTTCCCGATAACTTCTTGCAGAAATACAATATAGTATCACAGCTAGGATATTGATACGAACACAGTCAAAGCAGGACATTTCCATTACCACAAAGGTCTTCTGTGTGGGTTGCCCTTTTACGGCCATTTCTCTTCCTTCACCACCCTCCGTAGCTTCTGGCAACTGCTAATCTTTTTTCCATTTCTATAATTTTGTCATTTCAAGAATGTTATTTAAGTGGAATCCTATTATAACCTTTTCACACTGGCTTTTTTCAAGGCGAAATTCTTTGTTTTTTTTTCCAAATTATTGTATAAATAGTTTTTTGTTGTTGAATAGTATTCCATGATATGGGTGCACTAAAGTTTGCTGTAACCATTCACCTATCATAGGACATTTAGTTATTTCTAGTTTTTGGCTATTGGAATAATGAGACTGAAGAAAGAGAAATTAGGGAATCCATCCCATTTACAATAGCACCAAAAACCATACGTTACCTTGGAATTAACTTAACCAGAGACGTAAAGGATCTATATTCTAGAAACTACAAATCACTCTTGAAAGACATTGAGTCTTGTCTCCACAACTGCACATTTCCGCCTCATCAGGCTACTCTCTGGCTTTTAGACTAGCTTTTCTCTCTCTGCTTTTCTTTCTCTCCTTGGCTTCCTTCTCCTCTCTGATGTTTACCTCACATGACTCATTTTTACTTACTGAATATGAACATATAAACGTTTGTTGAATATTACTGAATAAAACCTTCCCTTTCCCAGTATCTCTTGCCAGTTGCAATTAATCATTATTCCCGGAAAAAACCTTTGAACGATTATTTCATTATGAAATATGTTGCAGTTGGTTAAATGTATAGGAATGTACACATGTATAGGAATCTCTCACTAGACATTAAGGTCCTTGAGGGCAGGAAATATGTTTTTATTACACATCTTATTTGTTTGCATGTATTCCTTTCAGTGTCTATTCAGTAAAATGTATTGAATGAATATAAAAACCATTGTATGCTTGCAGATATTATTAGTATATTATGAATATTAAGTGGAAAAGGGGAACGTGTTTGCTTTTTTTTTGACTTTGCATTATAGAAAACTTCAAAATTAAAAGACGAATTCCCCCCTTTCAGAGATTACTGTTTTAGGGGATACCTGAAAGAACACTCCCCTTCCTTACCCTGTCCTTTTACTCTACCTTATTCTTTTTTGTAGCTCATTTTACTGTCTGACATTTATGTATGATTCTGTTTATCACTTGTCTTCCTCCTCTAGAATATAAGCTTTATGGACTTTGTGAATGTTTAATAAGTATGTGTTGAATGCATTCATTTATCTGTGAGCATGAATGTATGGTCAAGGCAGGAGTGCTTATCCACTTAAAGTAACAAAAATATTTACATACTTAAGATGGAAGGAGCTGACCACACTACCTTGCTACAGAATGGTGAAAAGTCAGTCTTGTTGGTTTTGGCTTTGTCCTGGGTAACATAAGAAGCTGGCCAAGGTTCATATGCACCCCAATGTTCATAGCAGCATTGTCCACGATAGCTAAATCATGGAAGGAACCGAGATGCCCTTCAACAGATGACTGGATTAAGAAGTTGTGGTCCATATATACAATGGAATATTACTCAGCTATCAGAAAGAACGATTTCTCAACATTTGCTGCAACATGGACGGCACTGGAGGAGATAATGCTAAGTGAAATAAGTCAAGCAGAGAAAGACAATTATCATATGGTTTTTCTCATCTATGGAACATAAGAACTGGGAAGATCGGTAGGAGAAGAAAGAGATAAAGAAAGGGGGGGTAATCAGAAGGGAGAATGAAGCATGAGAGACTATGGACTCAGAAACAAACTGAGGGCTTCACAGGGGAGGTGGGTGGGGGAATGGGATAGACCGGTGATGGGTAGTAGGGAGGGCACATATTGCATGGTGCACTGGGTGTTATACGCAACTAATGAATCATCGAGCCTTACATCGGAAACCGGAGATGTACTGTATGGTGACTAACATAATATAATAAAAAAACATTAAAAAAACCTATCTGAAGGTACTAGAGAGTGACCTAGAGGAACCATTTAAAAAGTCATACAAAATTATATGCTAAAAAACTATAAACAGATCATAATGGAGTTCTAAAAAAGGTTCAAATAACCCCAGGGAAGACAGGAAGAAATGAAAACCAAAAAAAAAAAAAAACAAAAAAAAACAAAAGAGAGAGGGAGAGAGAAACAGAAAACAAAAAATAAAATGACATACTGGGCCCTAATATGTCAATAATTATGTTAAATATAAACTGTCCAAATATAACAAAAGACAGATTGGCAGAAGAGATTAAAAAACATGACCCAACTCGATGCTCTCTATAGCATATAAGAAACTCATTTCATATATAACAACACGGGTAGGTTGAAAGTAAAATAATGGAAAAAATATACCATGTAAACATTTTTAAAAAGGGGAGGGGAAATAGAATGACTGTTCTTCTGTTAGAACAGTCTTCAGAAAGAAAATTACCAGGGTCAGAGAGGGACATTGTGTCCATACAAAAACCCATATATGATTCTTCAAAGCAACTTCTAATAGCCAAAAACTGAGATATTTCTCTTAACAGAATAGTAACCAGGCAAGAAGTGTCTAGGCTGTGAGAGAAAATGCCTCAGGTTTGAGGTTTTAGGACTCGCACTCCACAGCTGTTCATTTCCCTAGAGGCTTCATGGAGCCTTTTTCAATATTTGTGGATTTCCTGTACTTTCTCCTGCACCCTCCAACCCCTCCCTTTTCTGTTCTTTGCCTCATTTTCTGTCTTGCTGATTTCTCTCTCTCTCTTTCTTTCTCTCTCTGGTTTATATTGTTTCCCCTGATTTTTAAAAATTTTTTTACTATGAAACAGTTACAGATTCATAGGAAGTGGCAAAAAAAAAAAAATGCACAGAGCAATCTCTTGTATACCTTTCAACTAGTTTTCCCCAGTGGTCACATCTCGCATAACTAAGTACAATACTCAAACCAGGAAGTTGACATTGATACAGTTCCCAGAACTTACTCAGGTTTCACTAGTTCTAGATGCAGTATGTGTGTGTGTTCTGAGTTTTAAAGAGGAAACGTCTCCAGTCTTCTGCCTGACTTCAGAAGAGCTTACAGTCAGATTCAATAACCACTCATTGAGGGTATGCGTGAGACATTGTCATATAATTCACATGAGCTTGTTCAGTTCATCTTCACAGCCAAGGGCTCATCATGCTGCTTGCCTGGTCCTTAGTCTCTGTGTAGACCGTGGCCTCTGTTCTCGTGCTTTCTGTTTTTCATGTTGTCTCTGCTCGATTCACAGCCCGAACTGGTCCTCGGCTTTGCAGGGTCCTCCTTCCTTCTAACTTCCCCATGTGCTGATCCACAGCCTGGATTCACTCCTGCCCAGTGTGCTTTTTCCTTTTCTGATTCTGATATCTGATTGGGGTCCGAACGTCCAGGGACCCGTGGTGGTGTTTGTGTTTATGCCTTAGATGTTGGGAGCAATCGATGAGGCTCACAGGTGTGGTTGGTGTCCCTCAGCATGCTGCGGTAGGTCGAGCCCATACTACCATTCCGATTCAGTAGGTGAGGTCACCAAGGCTCTGAAATGATAAAACCAGAAAACGGAAGTCAAAAAGCTGGAGGTAGAGGGGCATCTGGGTGGCTCAGTCACATTAAGCATCTGCCTTAGACTCAGGTCATGATCCCAGAGTCCTGCCAGCAAGCCCTGCTTTGGGCTTCCTGCTCAGTGGGGAGCCTCCTTCTCCTTCTCCCTCTGCCCCTCCCCCTACTTGTGTGCACTCTCTCTCTCTCTCAAATAAATAAACAAAATCTTAAAAAAAAAAAAAAAGTCAGAGGTAGAACCCATAATAAAACTCAGGTCTTTTGACTGTTGGTGTAAATTCTCCACACTGGCTCATGTCAAAGTGTGGAAGGATGTTTTTCCCTTCATGATGATGGGTTTGATTGACTGAGAACCCACCGTGTGTCATGAACTATGCTGGGCTTCTTGCATACATTGCATCATTTTTTCACACAGCCGTCCTCTGAGGTACTATCATTATCATCATCCCCATTTATAAATGAGAATATAGGCTCAGAGGGCATAAGTAACTTAACATCAGGCCCAGAATTAGCAAGTGGTAAAACTGGGATTGGAGCCTAAGGCTGACTCCTAACCTAAACTTGTAACCTATACTTGCTTTGAAGGAAACAAATAATTATCTTCAGACACAAAAACTCAGTGGAATGGTTCGAACCAGATGATATAGGGTTAGACATTGCATACTGTGCATTAAAATTTTGAGTTACTAGTAATTCAAAATTGATTTACTATTAAGTATTTACTAATTTATTTACTAATAATTTAAAACTGGGAGATTTCACATAAAAAGCTGGATTTCTAGATTTTGGTGATAGATCGACACACCTAACAATGGATTCTCAGGCTAGTCCTAAATCTCTGCTTTCCAGTCTGCCATAGTTCGCTGCAGGCTTGTGAGTTGTGGGGGGCGCCTCAGACAGTGCATCAAGGAAATGGGATTTGGAGTGAAAACCATGGGTTTAAATCACAAATCCAATATTTCCTGTGTGCCGATGGCAGTCTTGAAACATAATCACAGGTCCTTTGACATTTCCTCCCAGCCAGAGATGGAGTTTATGCTTTCTCATCTTGAATGTGTGTGAATTTATGATTACTTTGGCCAATAGAATGTGGGAGAAGTGACTATGTGGCTTTTGTGTTTAGGTCATAAATGTCATGCCATTTCCACCTTGCTTACTGGAACACTCTGTTTTGGAACTAACTAGAGACCATCATGGTAGAGAGGCCATGTGTAGGCACTCTGGTCTAAAGTCCCCTTGTACTTGATAATCATTCCACAGCATAAATTATCAAATCATCACATTGTTTACTTCAAATCTACACAATCATATTTGTCAGTTATTCTTCAATAAAGTTAAGAAAAAGTCCCCTTTGAGTGCAGCCTTCCAGCTATGACTGTCAAGGCACCGGACATATGAGTGATGCCATTTTTGATCTTCCAGAGTGGACTGCTGGATAAATACCACTGAGAGATCTCAGTGCTACATGGAACAGAAGAATCCTATAACTGAGGCCTTGCTCAGATACTTAACTGCAAAATCATGAGATGCAAAAAAATGGCTTTTGTTTTAAGCTTCGGAATAATGGAATAATGGTGTTTTTATTTTTATTTTTAAATTCTCAACAATACATTAGACCAAGTATTCTGTGCCCCGGTTTGGTCATGTATAAACTAGAACTCGTAATAGTATATGTCCTATCTGCTTCATACAGATGAAAAAGAGCAAATGAAAGATGGATTTATAGCATATTGTAAATTACCAAGTGGTATTCAGATAAGGTCACTATGATGATTGTAAAAGGCTGATGACTCTATGACAATCTTTAAGACTTCTTTCATGGGAGATGCAAAAGTGCAATTCAAAAGGAAGGAGTGAACAGGTTAAATTCTTTATCAAATGCTTGTGTAAGGATTTTAATTAGAGTCACGTGTCTTAGTGATATGCTCCTATAGCACCATGGCCTTTTCAGTATGTGGTATGCCCACCAAATGTCCTTTTTATGTCTGCAGTAATGGAGAACATAGGGACAGTACTCCAGGGAAACCTTGCAACTTTCAGCTATGCTGGGACATTGAAATAACCAGAATGAGGGTTTGATGGAAAGTCAGCCAAGTAGATTTTATTGGATAATGAGCTAGTGTTGGGAGGAGAAATCAGGTTCCTGTAGGACCGAGTGCAGAGAAAACAGGGCAGAATGCTTTTACCAATTGGTTAATTGAAGGTCCAGAGACCATTCTAGTTTTATTTTTATTTTTATGCAACAAATTTCTACAGAGCCCTTTTGGCTGTGACCAGTGACTATAATATGGTGGCAAGGCCTTATTCAAGGCTTCCCCTTTGTTTCCTGCTGCCACAGGTGGCTTTTCCATAGGTTATTTTGCCTGGGCTGGTCCCCTAACTCTCCTGCCTAGTTAACTCTCACTCCTTCTTCTGATTTCAGCTCACACATCACCCGCTCAGCCTTACCCGATCGCACAGATTAGTTGAGGTTTCTCTGTAAGAGATTACATCGCTTCACCATAGTTGTCACAGTGGTGTTCGTATTTAGTGAGGGAGAAAATACACTCCATTCAGATAGACAAGAAAATGTAGCTACTACGTTTTCTGTCAGGGATCTGATCTTTCTAAGGAGTGGCAACCCTGCTGGCTTAGCAGGAAACTCATCTTTAATGGACTAATCACAGTGGATCAGCTGCTGTCAGGGTAGGGTCTCAGGAACTGGACAGTCACTGCTGGTGTCAATGGCCAGTTGTTCCAAGTGCCTCCACCACTCCACACTTAGGAAGGTATCCAGTTGCTAGTAGCTCTAAGCAGGTCAGAGTGACCTTGTGGCTTGGGGAGAAGAGGGGTCTCTGGCCAGGAGTTCGTTCCTGACTGGTCTCCGTACGTTGTATGGTGCACACTGTATGCTCTGTGAAGCATTCTATATAAATGATTTGGTTTCCTGCTTTTTTTTTTCAGAATAGAAGAGTGGTTAAGAGCTTTGGCTTCAGAGTCAGATTGATTTGAATTCCTGTCTCCACTCTGCCATGTAAAGAATACCCTATTCTTTAGCCAGATGCTTCCCTACCCTAACCCTCAATTTCTTTATCTATATAATAGAGGTATTGTTAAGTATCACTGGTTTTGATTACGTACTTAGCCATAGTGCCAAACACATAATTAGTTCTCTTTCCTTTGGTTCTTTTTAGCTCCTAGTTCTTAAGTTTCTTGTTTGTAGGACGTTTCATCCTTGGATATCCTTGGACTTACGTTCCTGATAATATCTCCCCTTTACCGATCAGAATTAGTAATCCTGGGTTCCGTTTACTTACGGTCCTTCTAAAAGATGTGGTGGGGGTTGGGGAGATGGCGTGCTCATTCCTTCAGAGGCAGCATGTTGCAATGAAGTGAGCAAAAGTCTTGAAATCAAGAATTTGGTACTTGTAGGATTTTGTGAATGCCTCTCACATCAAGGCAACTTCATATCAAGCCAACGTATTTGCGCACTCTTCATGAAAGGAGACACAATGGGAGAGCAGTTTGCTGTCTGTGACTCTAAATCAAATTAACTGGTGTAGCTCAGAAGAAGGAGACTCCCTTGATGTATTCAGTATACAGCTTCTGATGTATATTCCAAATATCTGATTCCAGATGTTTCAGATTTGCTGGTGGCGGTATGATTATTTGGTACCTTTCTTTAAGGTGCCCAGCAATTTCCTTTGAGGCAAAATGATTTGTTTCATTCTTTCTCACAGTAGTTTGGAAAAAATAACCATATTTATCTCCATATTTTACTTACAGCCCAAGAAGGGAGACACCTGTAAACGATGTTAATATTGTGATAAACACAAAGTCACTGTGAAAGTTGTCATAGACAGAACAACCTCTTTTTCCAAGATTAGATTTCTAAGGGTCTGGGCCTTGTCCATTTATTTTCCCAGAGCCTGGGTAAGATGAAGAATATAAAGGCCTATATAGAATAACCAGACCCTGTTGAATGGGCCAAGGAGTTTCTGAGAAGATTGCTAGGCAGTTAGATACTTGCTGTACTAGTCCCTGAAGTTGCTTTCAATATATGTGGATTCAGAATTATATCATGAAGCATGAGCTGCAAAAAGCACTTTGTTAGTAATGCCTGTGAATGTAATGGACAGCTTTTGGTTTTTCAGTATGAGATGCTTACCCTCACATTCAAACTCCTATAAACCTGGTTAACTCTTACCCATCTTTTCACACTTATTTCTTCCTTCTCTGAAAAGTTGCCTAAGCCATTTAAACACGATTAATAATCTACTCATTGTGGCTCTACTGTTTGTAGTAATCACTTTGACTAATGGATGGCCAAATAGTATTTATTTTATTTATTTAATTTTAATTTTAATTTTTTAAAAGATTTATTTATTTGAGAGAGGAGAGAGAGCACATGTGCACACGAACAGGGGAAGAGGCAGAGGGAGAGAATATCCAAGCAGACTCCCTCTGAGCCTGAATCGGAGATCCTAGGAGCCTGAGATCATGACCTGCGCTGAACACGAGTCTGAGGCGTAACAGGCTGAGCCACCCACGTGCCCCAGCATTTGTTTTAATATTGGTCTCCCTTACTAGGCTGTGAGCTCTCTCCAGATAAATGCCATGCCTGATTCTTTTATGATTCAGAGAAAATACTAATTGTTTAAATAATTATTTGCAAGGCTTTCAGGAAAACAAAAGCAGAAAAGGCTTGAAAGACTTTGGAGATGAGAAGAGAAACATAACAACATTTATTGAATGATTAATACTTATGCCATTTAACAAAATAACTTATTTGTTCCTCATAGCATCCTTTAGAAAAAAAGTATTATTGTCCTCATTTGACACAGCAGGAGCTAAAGGTCAGAAAGTATAATAAATGTATCCAAGTCACATAGTCAAGAATTGGCAAATTCAGAATTTGACTTGAAATCTGTGTGATTCCAAAACCATACTCTTTTTTATATTATTCTTCCCTACTTCTCAGTGAGACTGGAACTCATAGTTTGTCTGCTTCTAGGGAATAGGCTTTCTGGAAGTCTGATTGGTTTTGCTCTATTGTGTCAGAAAAGAATGTTCGGCCACCTCTCAAACATCAGGCTTCTTTTCCCAATGAAGTCCTGACTTCCGGGCTACTTCTAAGACTAATATCGTCAGACAGATCGTGGAGAGCTTAAGCACCTGGTTATGCTTTGGTTGCTAGTGGCTGAAGGGATTGTGCTTAAATCACATCATGCCTTCAAGTGTAATCGAGGTCTAACTGCTATACAAAAAACATATATTTGAAGTGTGTAACTGGGTAAATATCCATGAAAATTTATGTTTATATAAATAATCTTATATATCATATATAAATATATAAAGTTATATTATCTTATATAAAATCTTACATAGATAGGGGCACGCACGCACGCGCGTGTGTGTGTATCTCCATGCAAAACAAGTCACCATAATCAAGATAATAAAATATCTATCATTCCTCAAGTCCCTTAAGCTGCTCCATGGCGCTGGACAGAACATCCAGTGAAAAGGTGAAGAGAAGTAGTCTTGATTTGTTCGTTTTAGAGGAAAGTGGTCAATCTTTTACTATTAGGTATGATGTTAGCCTTAGGCTCCTTGTAGACGGGATTCATCAGGTTGAGAATGGTCCCTTCTGTGCTAGGAGGGTTTTGTTTCTCTTTTTTTCAGTCAGAATTGGATGTTAGCTATTGTCAGATGACTTTCCTGAACCTATTGAAAGGATTGGTTTTTTTCTTGTTAATCTACTGGGCAATTACTCTCAAAATTCTTTTTTTTTTTTTTAAAGATTTTATTTATTTATTCGACAGAGATAGAGACAGCCAGCGAGAGAGGGAACACAAGCAGGGGGAGTGGGAGAGGAAGAAGCAGACTCGTAGCGGAGGAGCCTGATGTGGGGCTCGATCCCAGAACGCCGGGATCACGCCCTGAGCTGAAGGTAGACGCTTAACCGCTGTGCCACCCAGGCGCCCCTCAAAATTCTTTATAACCTTTAGATTCTGTGTGTCTATGATTACAGGTTATTTAAATACTTGGATATATCTTAGCAAAATTCTGGTATGGCTTTAGGCATTCTATAGCTAAAGACTAATAACTAAAGATGATATAAGTATATATCTCAATTAGTATAGCAAATTCATAATTATTAGATACATCACTGGATTTCTTATCACATCATGCAAACAAATTACATGGACTTTAACATTTATTTATTTTTTACTTTACATAAAATAAAATTCATTCCTGACCATATCATCCTGTGGGTTTTGATAAATACAGAGTAAGGCAACCCCTCTTGAAATCATGATGCAGACTGATCTCTCTGTCTCCACCAAAATTCTCTTCGTGTAGTTTCTTTCTAGACCAGCCCAGCCCCCGCTTCCAACCATGGCAACCATTGATTTGTTCTCCAACCCTACCGTTTCACCTTTTTCTGAATATTGCATGCATGAATTCAGAGAGTGTGCAGTCTTTGGGGAGAGGCTCTTTTATCTAGTAAAATGCACTTAAAATTTGTTGGTGTTTCCTTTATCAATAGCTTGGGAGCACATTTTCCCACCAATTTCTTGAAGGGAAAAGAAAGTAAGTTGTTGGGAATGTGGTATGTTTATCAAAAGGAAGTGAAACCGAATATATAAGTGGTGAAGTGGGGATTTGCTTTGCTCTTTGCTGTAGTAGGTACAAAACTCACATTTTTTTCAATATGTAAAAAAAAAAAAAAAAAAACAAAACCAAAAAAACCCCCAAAAACCAAAAGTCCAAAAACAAAACCGTGAACTCCTCCAGTCAACAATGGACAATATCCTTTGATCCCACAATCAGGAGTGACCTTGTACCAGGCCCCAGTCTTTGGCGTTTTTTCTATCCACATTCTATAGTCAGTCTGCCTGTTTTGCATATTCAGTAGTAATTCATTAAATCCTTGATTGATGAATTAAGCTAGATTAGATAGCCTTGTTGTGTGTGTAGTCTATATGGTATTGAAAAGGAAATAGTAAACGGATATGGGGTAGGTGGGGTCTGATTTAGTGAATGGATTTCCGTTTTCCTCCCCAGTCAGGGCCTTTATTGGTCAGATACTCAGGACAAGCAGTGTGATTTAGGGCAGCGTGAGGCCCAGAGGAAGCGTTTCAACAACAGCAAGGGGAAAGGGTAGATACGGTAGGTTGTATTGGCTTAGCTGTTTTACTCTAAGGGTTTTCTCTAACTTTTGGGGAAGGTCGACTAGGACATATATATCAGGTTTCCATTGTATCATATGTGCAATGGAATGTACGTTATGCTTTTGTTAACCATATTACAAACTATATATTCTTAGTCCATAAAGTAGGTTCAGCTTTTAACTGATGCCTTGACTATCTCGTAAGCCCTAAGATGTAAAACAAACAAAATGGAACAATGCCCACCTCCCAATTCCCCCCCAGCGCCCCCCCCCCCAAAAAAAAACCCACACCAAACAACCTCTCTAGATATTTCTAAAGACTGTCAGGTACATCTCAGGAGAAGCCTCCTAATCCTAGTACAAATCCTATGTGCCCATAGCTAGGAAGCCTTCAGGTCAAGGTAGTTGGTGTTGGTGGGGAGCAGCTAGTCCTGGGGGTAGGTTGGGAGACTGACACTGACACTTCGTAGGGCATCTTGGGAAGTAAAGTTTCCTCCCTAGACGGCAGGGAGCAAATTACTAGGCAAAAGAAGCCCAAACTTAAAACAAAAGCTGTCAGGCACTCATTTACAGCAAATGTCAGACTCCAGACACCAACTGCTAATGTGTTAGAAAACGCTGATTAGGGATTACTGAAGCTGCCTATAAACTTTCTATTACCATTATTTAAGAAAGTCTGAAATGAGTTAATTCTAATTCTACGAGCATTTTATATTTTTCTTATAGGTTTCAAATCTGTGAATGTCAGCATTTACAAAATTGAGATGAGTGACATATTTCTAATAAATGCATTATAAAAGAAGGAGTCAGGTATTTAACAAATATAAGCATCAACTTGATCTCTCTCTCTCTCCCTTTCTCTCTCTCTCTCTATATATAGATGGATAGTTAGATATAGGCATAGATATAGATATATCAGCTTTCATTTATACTGCATTAACTTTGGAATTGATTTGTATGATGTACATAAAAATTATATATTTAAACTGGGTAAATTCCACGAGGGTAGAATTTTAATTCTCTTTCGTTAATTGATACACACCGAGCCCGCAGAACAGATTTGTGCATACAATAAGCTCTCAATAAATGTTGTTGAATGAAGTAGAGACCACAGTATACAATAGCAATATAAATGTACAGACCAGGTTTATATAGTTGCTTTGATTAGACCAGAAATTTGACTCTGAAGTTATTAGAAGCTAAGGTGAAAATGAAGTTATACTTAATTATATAACTTCTATTGTCAAAGAGGAGAGAGAATACCAATTCACCGGAGGGAAATCAAACTTACCTAGGGCTCAACTCTATAAAAACTTCCAGTGTAGAAATCCACAAGAAGCAGTAGTGGGATTTTAAGGTGATTTTTCATAGCAATTGTAGGTAAAAGTTGAGAGCACATGCTAAACTTGAACATATCAAAGATACTTATAAATGAGTTTAAGAAATAACCTTTCTATTAGAAGATGGGAGGAGGTGGAAAGGGGCAACAGGGAGTGATACATAAAATTGTATAGGTAGGCAAAACCCCATGGTGGCTGAGAGAATTTGGCTCTTGGAAATAGAAAGTGTTTTCCATTTGTGTTTTTAGCCATTTCCTGATCTTGATTTAATCATTTTACTCAAAGTTATTTATAAATCACTCTTTATGCCTCAGTTGCTGGGATAGATGCTGAGGATACATGACAAATTCTGCATAGTCCTGTCCTGAAGGAGTTCTCAATCTGATGAAGGAGAAAAGCAAGTCAATTGGCCATCATGGAGAATTGCTATGAGTAAGGTCCCCATAGTGTATGGGGGGCACAGGAGACACATCTAAATTTAGCTGGAGTCGAGGAAGCCTTCCCAGAAGAGGAGACGACAGGGTTGATTTTTTAAAGATACATTTGGGTATCTAGATGAACAAAGGGGAGAAGGCACCCAGGGGAGGAGTGGCATGCCGACTGGGAAATTGCAATTAATGGGCTGCGGTGGGAGGTGGTGCTGTAGGGGAGACCTGCCTCTGGGGATTAAGGAGAAAGGAAGGCAAAGGAATAGGAAGAAAGGAGATCCAGGACCTTATAGGTTAAGGTAAGAACTTTGAACCTTATCTTGAAGCTAAGGGGCAGCCATGACCATTGGAAAAATTCCTAGTGATTGCAAAGCACTTTTAATGTAATGATTAATGGTTTTAATCTTGGTCAAAGAGGGGTTTTAATGCTGTTTCTTTGGTTTTGAGAGACAATCTGTAACAGTTCTTTTGTACATCAGCGAGTCAGAGAATTCTTCCTTTTCAGTGGTTCTTGGGGCCAGAACAGTCCTCTGGTCCATCCTCAATATTTTATAGAAAAAGCTGCAGAAGGAGTAAGTGGCTTGACCAAGGACACACAGCTACCAAGTAGCAGAGCCAGGATTCCAAGGTCATTGAAGAAACACTGTGATATAGTAAAAAGAACAAAATTGTGAATCAGAAGATGTGAGTTCACATTTCAACTCAAACAAGGTTGTGACCTTAAAGTCATGTAACCTTTTGAGCTTCAGTGCCCTGATCATAATATAGAGTTAATAATGGCACCTTAAAATAGAGATTTTAGGTTGAAATTATGGGAAACAGCTCAGCTTATCGTGGGTGCTTAGTATTTATTGATTCTGAAACTCAGGTGCTTTGATTTCTACTTTAGAGTTGTTTCCCTGAAACCTTTTTTGGAGGGTGGTGTCTGCACTATGGCCTCTTCTCTGTTCTTTATTTCAGTCCCCAGCATCCCTGTGCCTGTGGACTCAAGCTTCAGTTATATCCAAAAGGACCCTTTGAGCTGGGGCAACATAGTTCTGTAGAAGGTTCCTGAAAAGTCTCAGTGTAGCAGACCCTGCAAGTTACTGGAATTCAGAGCAAGTGGCAGAAATAGGTGGTCATTGGAACCTCTGGACAAGAACATTTCAAAGCTTAACACAGCCGGGATCTGCCCGTGTATCAGCGGATGGAGGCCTGAAATCATCTGGAACCTGAACACCACTCATTAATGATGACAGTGCTTTGAGAAAGTGCTATGGGGGATGGGGGATGGGGGATGGGGGAGGGTGCTGTGACTTAAACACAGACATGGAAGCAGAGGCACATTTTTGAAATCAATTTTTCTTAGAATCAACCCATCCAACTTAAGTCATTATAAAGCTAACCAAGGATAGCAGCTCTATCAATCAGAACTTTTGCCTTCACAGTTGAGTGAAATCTTGTTCTTTGCTTTATAACCCAAACTGAGAGGGTGGTTTAATTTCCCAGTTAGAGGCAAAGGAGTCTTTTCTTGACCCCTTGCTCTTCATCTTTACTGAGTAGCTCAACCCATTTTAATGTTATGCTTTATTATTCATATTATTATTTTCGAAAATTATTCCCAGAGGAGGACAGATAAAATGAAAAGGTATTAGGCTTCTCATTTGAAGAACTAATCAGATTTGAGGCAGACAAGCCAGCGTGCTGTAGGGTTTCCAGGCAGGAAACAAAAATGATCTGGTCCCTGCTGTGCTTCTGGAAGTACAGGTTTAGCAGAGAATACGTTTTCTGGGCTTTAGAGGGAGGGCTTCAAGAAGGAGGTGGAAGGCCCTATAGTGTAGCAGCAGGTGGGATACCAGGCCCATGTTAAGAACATTCCCTTTTTGAAAATTGAAATTTTATCCTAATAGCAGCAGCATATTAATTCTTCAGTCTCATTCCAGGAAGAAATGAAGTTTCCATGAAAGAGATCTGCCTCAAAAAAAGATACCTGCATCTCAGCCAGCATGGGCTGCTTTTTAGCTAATGTATTACCTGTGTGGCTTGCTGTATTTACGAAGCCCAAAGTGTATCATACTATACTCGTGAGACCAGGTCAGAGTCAGCCACATGCTGGGATCCTACCTGTAATGGTCAGAAAATCAACAAGGAAGTGGGGGTTTTCCTAATATCACCCAAGTATTTAAGGAGTTCCAAAAGGTAGGTGAACTGAGCTTTCTGAAGAAACTTATCTCCAGGACATAAGACAACTTAAGGAAGCCTTGATTTAAGGTTTTGATGTCATAACCGAAGAACCAGAGACTAAAGATGGTATATGATTTGCAGACCAGGTCTTCCCAATTGCAGTACCAGCGTCTTTAAAAAAGGAATTCCTTAACTATTCTACCTTTATGAAGAGTGCGAATCTGAGGGATGGGGGTAGAGGAGGAATCTAGTATTTGTCGGATACTTAGAGTGGCACTTGAGGGCTCTCAAATTTAATATCTCATTTAGTCCACAATAATCCTGTGAAGTCAGTGTTATGCTTCCGGTACAGATGCAGAAACTGAGGCTCAGAGAAGTTAACTTGGCGAAGGTACCGAAGCTAGTATACTGGAACTGGAATTAGATCCCAGGCCAATTTGGTTCCCAAATTGCCACAGCTTAACACTTAGGCAATATTACTCTATGAAATCCTGTATTCTCAGAGTTGGAATTGAAACTAGAGGTGACTAACTTCTATCTTCAATTCAATGCAAGCTTTTTCTCTACAGAAGTCCTGAGAAATGTTCACCAGTTTTGACTTTAGTCCTCCAGTGATGAGGACCTCACTGTCCCACAAAAGAGTAACCCTTGTAGATAATACGGTAGAAAATATTGCCCATATTTGATATCTAAGTGTGTCTTTGTAACTCGTATCCCCTAGATCATCCTTTTATATTCCTTTCTGCTTGATATATTCAACCATTTGTTTGTTAATTCAAAAATATTTATTGAGCGTTTATTACATGCCAGGCACTATGCTCTATTTTGAGAGTACAATGATGAATCAAGCACGTATCACCCCTGTCTTCATGGATTTTGGGTTGTTTGAGCAAGGATTTGGGTGTAATTCATATCTGAGTAACTGGAAGAGGAGAACATTGATAAAAGAGCACATGGATTTAAAAAAATGGTAACCCAAGCTCTAAAATGTGGTTTCCTCAACCCTATAATGTTTATGTAAAAAGGCAACTGACATGCCATTGAGATCACTTAGAAAATGAAATATGGGGAGAATTTTTTCTCTGAGAAAGGAATGAAAAAATGTGCTTAGAGCATCGAAATGACTCCTCCGAGATCTGGCTGAGTTATGGCTGGTGACATAAAGGAATCCCCGGCAAATAGGGCTGGATGTTTGGCCGCAGGCAAGCTGTGCTGCATGCTAGACTTTCCACTGTGCAAATATTGACTCCAGAACTTGGTATGAATAGGGCCACGGTCTGGCCCAGAAGTAGCAGCTGCTTAGCCTGGCTCTCAGAGGACTTAGGAGGAAAATCCGATTCAAACATAGCCGAGAGGAGACAGGCCTGGGGAAGGCTTAAAAGAAAGCTGCTGGGAGAAGACCTTCACCAGGCAATGTGGTGAACGATCCCTAAGCACCTACTGTATGCCAGGACCTTTACGTAGTGATCTTAGGTCATCTTCATAGCAGTCCTCCGAGGGAAGAATTATGAGTTCCATATTATAGATGAAATAGACCAAGTCTCTGGGAGGTTAAGTCTCCTATTCAAGTCCATAACTAATAGGCAGAGGAGTTAAAACCCCCACCCATTGGATCTGACTCCCACTTCTACGCATTTTGCATTACACTGTGCTGTTCTCGTCACATTTCTGTGCAGACAACTGGCAGATTCCTTGAAACTTTGAGTTTGGTCCAAGAAGAGGCAAGTTGAAGCTGGAGAAGCTTGAGTTTCAGGGCCTTTTGTTTGTATGGGACTCATTCAGGGTCTTGGGAGAGGCCTTACCAATGAGGTCATATATTTTTGTAAACCTGGCAACACAGATACTCCCATTTTCTTTTTTTAAAGAGAACCTCCAAAACTGTGAAGTCTTTTGGCTCCATAAGACCAGTGCTAAAGCCCTATTTAGAGCACAGTCATTCAACAAATACTACTTGAGTTCCTCTTAGGCTCTGTGCTAGGTACTGCGGATACAGCAGTGAACAACTCAAAACAGAGATCCCTGTCCCCATAGAGCTAATAGTCTAGAGACCGTGTGCCTTGGCAGGGTTCTGTCAGGAGAGGTATGCTACACTGAAACTGGATGATTTGAAGGAAGTTTAGTAAAGGGACTATTTGCCAAGGTGTGCTGGCGTGCAGGTAAACCGTAAAGAATAGTGCACTGTTGTCTGGCTAGTAACAGCTAAACACTAGCTTGATGGGCAAGAGGAGTGATCAGATACTAACCCGGAGACAGAGATAGCTGGGTGAAAACTGCCTGATAGGGCATTAGACCTTTGGTTGATGGCAACTAACCAGTTACGCGGGGAGGGAGCAGGATGATAAACACTCAGGCTCACTTTGTTTTTGCCCTCTGATTTCCTGATGGTATTCCCCATTGACCATACCCAACTGGAAGGTAGAGAGCAGGTCAGCCCAATAATATATTCGTATGGACCGGTCCCCTGTATCACATGGCACAAAGGGTGGAGAGTCGATCTGAAGGAGAAACCGACGATATCCAACTCATTGTATGTGTTCAGTTCAGCCCTTACAACTCCAGTGAGGATGTGGTTTAGGGAAAAGGGTTGTATCAAGTAAAATGCCAATTCTCCAGTATTGCTATTGCTCCTGAAAGAAAATAATAATAAGATAAAACACTGATTGAAAGCATACTCTGTTATAGATGCGAACTGCGAGTTTGCAGCATCCGATATCCCATAAGCTCGTTCTTTGAAACAATATTCTAAAGGCTCTAAAAATTGGTCTTTTGCCAACTTTGAAGCATTTTCCAGCAATGTAGGAAGAGTTAAACTTCCTGAGGGATCCTTTCGTATCTCTCTCTATCTTACATATTAAGGTGTGTGGGAAAAAAAGAAAACCATTCAATCAGCCATAGCGAGGATAATAAAAGATTGAGCAGCACTAATTACTAAATCCAAATGGATATTCTTTTGCAAATGCTTTAGTAACCCCCTGGTTCTCTCTTATATTGGGCACTTGCTAAAGGTCCATTGGACCTAGGAGGCAGAGTGTGAAAGACACTAGTCACCAAATAGTTCCTATTTCCTTCTTAAAATATTCTTAAGCAGAAAGGCTATTCCCAAAGAGGACCAACAAGGACTGACCCATTCGTGAGAATGAATTGATTTGTCCACCTGAGAGACATGTTTTAAACCACTCAGGCCACTGAGATTGGATATGCATATAAGTTCTTTCAGAGTTCCTCAAAGGTACCCAAAGTGAACTTGGAAAAGTTCACAAATTTCAAAAAGGCTAATAATTATTTTCTCTACACCTGTACCATAGACATCCATTAGCCGTACTGAACATCCAGAAACTCCAATCTTGGTTGAAGTAAATGAGCTGCCTGAAAGTATCAGGGAAATCGAGACCCCAAATTAGATTTTGAATTAAAGAATCTTTAAGCTCTAAATTGAGCTTACAAATTATTCATTGAATGCACTCCTTTGACAGATGACAAAACTCTGACCTAGAAAAGGAAAATGACTTGTTCAAGGTCATAACATGAGTTAGTGGCAGAGCTGTGAGCAGTAGCCTCATGTCCCATCTCCAGCTCAATGATCCTTTATAGTTCTATCGTACTGGCTTCCAGAGACATAGACAGGGAGACCAGGAGTCTGGGAGTCCCTGAAGGTTGCTCAGTCGACGGGAGAAAGAATATTGATCACTTCTCTAATAATATAGAAGGGAAAAAGCCACTGTTAAAGAATTCAATTGGAGGAAAAGTAGAGGAGAAAGGAAAGCTCCTAAAATATTCTTATCTGTCTACACTAAAAAAGGGAAGGTTTAACCTGTGCAATCTTCTTTGACCTCACTAGGTTGTTCTTTTAGCTTCGTGGAATGTGGGCAGGAACAATATTTGCTTCTGAGACTATAATATTGACAAATGATCTTTCTTTCTTTCTTTCTTTCTTTCTTTCTTTCTTTCTTTCTTTCTTTCCTTCCTTCCTTCCTTCCTTCCTTCCTTCCTTCCTTCCTTCCTTCTTCCACTCTTTCTCTATTTCTTTCTTTTTTAGAATATTGGCAAATGATCTTACCTTAAAGATATGTTAAGAAGTTGAATCAGCAGATCGTACTCTACAACACTAGATTAGGTGAGAAATGAGTACGTGGGATCTAGGTCTGATAATTGCTGAGCAGCTTCATTCTTCCAGAGCTATTCAGCTAACCCACACAACTGATGCTTTACTCCTTTTTCCTGTGTAGTCACGGACAACTTGAGAGACTTCTGTGTTCAGCCTCCCAGCTCTCCCAAGACTCCGCTATGTGAATTTAGGTTTGGATGACACAAGAAAATTCAGCTGTGCCCCTTTTTAACCAGCAGCTTTCCATTTAACTGGGTACAGTCCCACTGAGTTTGCCTAAGCTGTAATCTAGTCACACCTTGTTTTCTAAGAAGCCATTAATCCCACTAGCTGTTACCTGCCTAGCATCGATTGCCACCTGAAGCATGAATATTTTGGACTTTTTGTCTGATGTCACCAGGGATGAGAAGCACTTGACTCCCTTCGCTGATAGCTAATATCTTGTTTCTCTTCACATCTTTGCTGTTTTATTGGCCAGGGAGTCATTTTCTATTCCCGTGGAGTCCTCTAAGAACTTCTCCGACTGCGTATTCTTCAAGGAATCAATGCTCCCAACATATTTTCGGTTGGTTGGTGTTGACAGAGTCATCATATATTAAAAATGTTGAATCTTGAAATAGATCAAATTTGGGCAAGAATACTCCCGCTAGAACGGAGACTTGGTGAGCTCCCTTGTACGGCAGGTCGTTATCCCCATTCCCATTTGGCCTGAACATTAGTGACATACGGGGATACTACAAAACAAAGAGGAAGTTTCTCAAGTATCCTATAGAGTGACATTTCTACATTTCGAGGGAAAGAAACGATGCCCTCTTTAGTACATTTTTATTATTTTGAGCCCACACTAGTTATCCATTCATTTCTTTCTTTTTTTTTTTTTTAAAGATTTTATTTATTTATTTGACAGAGATAGAGACAGCCAGCGAGAGAGGGAACACAAGCAGGGGGAGTGGGAGAGGAAGAAGCAGGCTCATAGTGGAGGAGCCTGATGTGGGGCTTGATCCCATAACGCCGGGATCATGCCCTGAGCCGAAGGCAGACGCTTAACCGCTGTGCCACACAGGCGCCCCTATCCATTCATTTCTAGTTCTCTCTCATGACATAGAGAATCATCCGTGGATCCATGCTCTGGACTGCAGGCCATGATGAGAAACAAAGTTCAGGCTTATTTTTCTATGGCTATTAATAATGTACTGAAGCATATTCAATAAGACAAAGGCAGGGAAAATTCTGCATATTCAATAAGACAAAGGCAGGGAAATTTGGCCCATGGTAAGTATATAACGAATCCCGTGTGGGTGACTTGTCAAATAAGCCTACAAAAAGATAGTCTGATGTTTGTGTTTTTATGCATTTAGAATGAAAGCAAATATACTGGGTAAATCTATGAACACTGACGTAATCAACCATTGTGGATCCTTCGAAGGTGCTTAAGTTACCTTAGATGATTACAGAAATTTAGCTATGCCCGTCTCATGTATTAACCTTGTAACATTCTGAAGTCTCATTTTTTAGCTACATATTTATACAATTTTCAATATTTATATTCACTGCACTGAGCAAAAGCTATGAGGCAAATTGGAGAGGACTACTCAAATATCGTTTAAGAAATGTAATTTGCGGGGCGCCTGGGTGGCACAGCGGTTAAGCGTCTGCCTTCGGCTCAGGGCATGATCCCGGCGTTGTGGGATCGAGCCCCACATCAGGCTCCTCCGCTAGGAGCCTGCTTCTTCCTCTCCCACTCCCCCTGCTTGTGTTCCCTCTCTCGCTGGCTGTCTCTGTCTCTGTAGAATAGATAAATAAAAAATCTTTAAAGAAAAAAAAAAAAGAAATGTAATTTGTACTCGATGTAGGATCAAGACTTGAAATAGGGTAAATCAAGAGCAATAAGAAATGACTGATGGAAAACCGTATCAGACCGTTTTGGGTTGATTGACTTACTGTGTCATTCAAAAACTACTCATCAAATGCTTACCAAGTTTGATGTACTGTATCATCCTTTGGTGACTAAGACATATGGTCCATGCTCTTACAGAATATACAGTCCAGTGGCCTTTAGATTCAGATTAGGCGGTATTTGTAGCAACAGTATGAAAGTGCATATCCATGAGGACGCAATATGCTTTTTAAACCATGTTTTTAGGTAAAAATAAAATAATCTTGCTGTGGGCCCCAAAGTCACTGAAGAATGGGTACTCTCTACATTGTTCCTTTGCCTCCGCTTTACATCAAGTGCTTGGTTTGTTTTAAAGGTAAAAAAAAGTACACACCAACTATTTAAATATTTTAATTTTTGTATGTTGATTTTTAAGTCATATCTGTTTCACTGTAGTAGAAAATATTTATTTTTAAGGTAGAATTATAAAATATATTGTTTTTCTTTCTTGATTTTTTTTTTTTTTAAAAGAATCATGTCAGAAGAAAATTCCCACCAATTCTCTATGGATTTCTGGTTCTATTGAGTTTTTTTCTTCTTCACTCTTCTCGATAATATTAATTACCTACAATAATTTATTTGAGTCAGTTTGACATGTCTGTCTATTTTATTTCATGAACTCTTACTGTTTTATATGGCTTCCAAACATTTTGTTGCTTTCAAGGTTAGATATTTTTGCAAACAGGATGCAATGGCTCATATTTGCTGTAAACTTGATCCAGTGGATTGGGGCAAACCAAGAGCAATGACAAATGAGAGATAGAAGGGAGCTAGTCAGATAGTTCCACCTCATTTATTTTTTTGGGGATTTCTCTGAGGTGAAAAATTTCTTTGTAAACCTTCCAAAGAAATCCTGCAGGTCAAGCAAACATCTGACAACAAACTGCTATAAGTCTTCCTGACTTACTGAGAAAAAAAATGGCCAGTGTGATAAAATACATTGCATTGCTTCTCATATTTTCTTGCCTCATTTATTTATTTTTTCTCACCTTTGTATCTTTAGGCTTGCTTCTTCTATGAAGTATTATCACTTCAATCCTTGCCTCAGGCTTTGCTTTATAGGGACTTGGATAAGACCAGAAGTGATTCTAGAAAACAAGATTTTAAAATCATATTGCCCGCTTATCTAGAAACAGTAAGACTCATTGCTGGTGGTAAGATGCTATACATTGTAATCACTTAAGTTCTTACCTGTGGATATTGGTGTAGTGCAGTTGAAGACCAAGATGCACTGGGAGACCAAGAGGTTGTATCTCTTACTTGGTATGGCAGCAAGGTTTTTTTAAATGAAGGTTGTAAAGTTAGGTGGCTGCTTAGATAGTATTAGAGACATAGTTGAAAAAAATAAAAGACAAAGAAGAGTCCATTTCAACTTAAGAATATGAAGACCAGAAGATTTCTATCAGAGCTTTATTGGTCAGTCTTTGCTGGAAGTCTCAGGGCACAGCTATGATGAGAATTAGGTCCAGGAACTTAGTATAAGGGTGACTGGGCTACAAAGGAGATACATACATAGTCTCAATAGGTCTCTTTGTTCAAATCAGGGCCTTGATAGAAAAAGAATAGAACCACAAGACCAAGGAAAGTTACATTTGAGTAAATATATCTGAGAATCTGGAACCCCCCTTTCTCTAGGATCTTTCTGGCCAGTAAAAGCAACATTTTTTTTTTTTTAATTTTCTACAAGAGAATAGTCTCCCCTTCCCTGGAGACCATGCAATTATTTTGCCTGGTGCAGGTGTCTCAAAAAGTGACTCTCTTTATCTCAAGCCTCACCTCTACCATCCCTCATTGCCTCTTGGTTGACAATCAGGGTTAGGTCTCAGTATAGCCATGATAGAAAAGTATAAGCTTAGGTCTGAAAAGAAAAATTCCCAAGTCAAAGCAATTCAAGGATTTGTCTAATGTGTATCAGGAAGAACAGGAGGGAATGGTGGTTGGAAAGTGCATATTTCTGTGTCTCACATTTAATGTTACCAGGCAGCATGTAATGCAGGAGGGCAGAATGACCTATGCTTAGGATGTCAGCCATATATCTTTCCTCAGTACCCCTGTGCTTGTGCAATTAGTAGATACCCCTTGGAGGCAGATAGTAGGTTATGCACAAGCTCAACAATGTAAGCTCCTCCTCTCCTCGGCTGATATAACCACTGCCACTGCTGGATGCAAACCTGCCAGCGGCAAAAACCAAGGAACCATTCCTCAGGAAGACCAAGCAACCACCTAGTAGCAGACCACGTCATAATCCTTCTACCTTGGAGGAGGAAGTCATTTATCTTTACTAGAATTGATGCGTAGTCCAGATATCAGTTTAATATCCCTTCCTGTAGAGCCTTTCCCATCAGCACCCTCTGAAAGCTTACAAAAAGTTTTATCCATGACATAGATCCAACACAACATTGCCTCTAATGAAGAGACCATTTTATTTTATTTTTGTTTTTTTTTAAATATTTTATTTGTTAGAGAGAGAGACAGCCAGCGAGAGAGGGAACACAAGCAGGGGGAGTGGGAGAGGAAGAAGCAGGCTCCCAATGGAGGAGCCTGATGCGGGACTTGATCCCAGAACGCCGGGATCACGCCCTGAGCCAAAGGCAGATGCTTAACGACTGAGCCACCCAGGCGCCCCAAGAGACCCATTTTATAACAAAGGCAATGGGCTCATGGTTATGGGTTTATGACCTCACTATGTGCCTTATTACCTAGAAACAGCCAGTCTGGTAAGAGTGGAAAGACCAGTGAAGACTCATTTGAGGGCCTTAAGATGGGGTGCTTACAGGATAGGATACTATCCTTCAAGATGGGGCATATATTTTGAACTGGTAGTATATTGTCTGTTTAATTCAAATACATTGCTCCAGAGAATAAGAAGTGAAAGTGAAAATGGCCACCAACCTCTCATGCCCAGTGATCCGCTTACGGAATCTGTGCTTCTGTTCCCTTAATCTTAGACTGTGGCATGTTACAGAACCTAGTTTTGTGGTGAGGGAAAATTCTTTTCCAGGAGATAAAGTGGATTTTTACTAAACTGGGTATTGTAACTACTACCAAATCCCTTTGGACTCCTCATATGTCAATAGACCAATAGCCTAAGAAGAGCATGACTACTGGCCACAGTAATTTATCCTACCACGATAAGGGCAAAAGGTGACTACTACACTAAGGGGACAGGTCTATAATCCAGAGGAATCTCTGAGGTGTCCCTTCATGCTTCCATGTCTGGTAATGACTCTGGTCAACTCTAGCAAACATATCTAAACAAAGGCAGAATAATGCACAACTAAGAACTCAGATCTCTTAGGGATTAGTGTCTGGGTCACACCGCTAGGCAAACAACCAAGACCAGTTAACATACTAGACAAGGGTGAATGGAATGTAGGATGCATAGTTGCTGAAGGAGTTGATAAAGGAGTTGATGAATATCAATTTTGCCCTCGAGACAAACTAAATCAGTAAGACTGTAGCTTGTTTTACAACTCTCTTGAATCTTTTAATCTTCCAGGATATCACAACTGGCCGCCATACTGAATATGAATTATTGCACTTGTACTTCTCTTCTCAGAGAAGGAAGAACACCTTCCTTTAAAAAAAAAAAGACCTTTGTTATAGCCTTGGAGTTTCCTATGACAGAAGAGAGCACATGGATCTGGGTGGTATGAGAGGCTGTCTATATGCAAACTGAATCTTCCTTTGGAGCTCAGTGTTTCTCTGGAGGGATTTACCAGTCCCCGTTTGAACTTTGTCAATTTCTGTGGTTTTGTTGCTTTTATTAGATTCTTGTGAATCCATCCTAGTTGCTCCCAGTAAGCTCACACTGTGACTAGTCACAAGCAGTAACAGAACCTGTCTCTCTGGTTAGCTCACACTAAAAATCAGTGTGCTAATTCAACTTATAAATACATACATTATAAATATACTTACATTATAAATATAAGTAACTTATAAATATATAACCTCGGACTTAAGACTTAGAAACAAAACAGCACAACAGGAAAAATAACACAGAAGACTGATTAGACTGGTCATGCATCACTAGACATTTTATTAATCAATTATTACATGCCAGACATTGAATTATATAGAAATATACAAGGCATAGTTTCCACACTCAGGAGGGTAATAGTCTCAAGAAGTGATAAGAAAAATAATGACAATGTAAGCTAAAAAATGCACAGGCTCTTACAGAGTTGAGGGAAAAAAAGGAACTCTGCAATTTCTCAGGGTCTCAGGAAAGGCCACAGAGGAGAGCTATTTAGAAAACTAGCAGCTATAAATTTTCATTTAATTGTTGGAGGTTTGAAAGATGACACAGAAAATCCTAGGGTAGACAGAAAGTTCTTACTGGTTAAAGTGTTCCATTAGGACATGCTGTTATACTTTAGGGTGTGATAGGATCCTTCTGTTCTTTCAAGTCAGAACGCCTACTTTCTGCATTCTCCCCCAGGGGCATTTATTGAAATCTGAGGCAGATGTGTCCTCTTGTCAAGATGTGTGCTGTGGTGGGTAGGGGAAAGCAGAGCCCAGTGGCTCTCTGGATAGCAGTGCCCTTTGTCTAAGTTGAAGAGACCTTCACATCCTCAGTTTTGAATCATTATTAGCACTAATCGCCAGTAGCCATTTCAGACCATTTTAGGTTTCATTGTGTGGGGAACCAGCATGAGCTTGCAGCTCGCAGCTTGGGGCTGCTGTGAAACTGGATAAGACAAAAATTATCAGGGGAAGTGTGGTACCCAGTGTATTTTTTATGAAGATAAGAAAAATAATTTTAGCTACTGTTTCTTGATATAGTCCTCTTAGTTTCTAGTTAGACTTATGAATATACATTTAAATGTTTTATTTGTCCCCAACTCCTTTGTCATCATCTTATCCCATAGACAATTAATTGTTACTGGTTCGGTTCCCGCCTAGGCCAGCCAGCTCTTGGAGAGAATGAAGGAATCTCATGGAGTTGGAGGAGATTGAAATAAGAAAAGATGGGAATCTGCTCCTGGCACTTTTGGAAAGTCTGTGGGTTGCAGGAAAGCTACCGGGATACTGGCGCCTGCTTTGAGGCCATGTGGCTGCCAGTGAAGCTAGGCTGAGTTTCCGGTTTGCAACATCAGCAGTAGGCACAGTTCTAAAACTGACCCCGATGATCTTCGTCCTTGTATAATACCCTCCCCTTCAAATATAGGTAGAACCTCTAGTTATGCAGATATCCTTTCATGACTGTTGTTTTAAGGCAAAAGGAGATTATCTAGATGGGTATAACATAATCACTTGGAAGCATTAGAAGCAGAGTGTTTTCTCTGCCTGGTATCAAGGAGAAGTCTGAGACATTACAAGCATGAGAAGGATTTGATGTACTGTCTGACCGGAGGGGCCATGTAAGAGATTTGTGGATGGTTTCTAGAAGCCGACCATAGCCCCAGCTGATAGCCAGCAAGGCAATGGGGACTTCAGTCCTAAAAATGCAAGGAATTGAATTCCCCTGGTAATAGGAATGAACTTGAAAGAAGCCTCTGTGCTCCAGATGAAAACACAGCCAGCTGATACCTTTATTTTAGCCCGCACAGAGAGCCCATCCACACACTACCACGTTTCTGCCCTCCAGAGCGGTGAGATAGTGAACGGGTGTTGTGTTAGCTGCTAAGTGTGATGGTTTTTGTTTGTTCGTTTGTAGTAGAAAACTATGCAATATCTAAGGGTGGAAATAGTTTGAACTGCAGGTATGTAGTCGAACACGGGCTCATTCTGAACATCATGTGTTACATGCCGGGTGTTTATTTCCTCATCTGTGAAAGGGATAGAATATTACCCACCTGATTCCTAGGACTGTTGCCACAATTAAATGACATATAGCTTATACAATGCCTAGCACACAATAAACATTATTTTCCATCCTCCAGTAAGGCTGACCATTCTATTCAGAAGAGAGAGAGAAACAGCCCACGATAGATACTGTGACTTGTAAGAATTAGAACCACAGTTATCTCTGGAAGGGGAGTAGGATGGAATCCAGGAGAGAAATATCTGGGTAGAAATTAGGGAAGCACATTGTATTTCTGATAGTTCGGAGCCAGAGTAGGACCCGAGAGTTCCAGGATCACTGCTAGGACCAAGATCACTTTAAAAGCCAAGAATCATAGAGCCCCACACATCCTGCTCTAGATGTGACTGAGAAATCTATAGACAGGGGTGCCAGCCTGCACCCCTAGGAAAAATCCCATGCATGTATTTATCCATCCATTCCCCAAATATTAATTGAGCACTTGTGTGCATAGTAATTGTTCAAGATATTGGATTACAGCAGCGAGCTAAACAGAGTGAACATTTCTGCTCTCCTGGGGTTACGTTTTCATGGGAAGAGGCAACCAATAGACAAGATAGTTTGTCAGACAGTGATAAGTGCTAAGGAGAAAAATAAGCTCGAAAAGAGGGATATGCAATGTAAGAAAACAGCGCCCCCACCACAGTTTTAAATAAGGTGGTTAGTATATGTCTCAGAAAGGAAGGGCCTTGAAGCAAAGACCCAGGGAATGATCCAGATGACTATCTGGGGTGAGAGCACCCTAAGAAGAGGGCATCTGGCTTAAAAGGCTCTGCATGATCTGGTTCCCACTCAGCAAAGCAGTAGCTGTCCTCCTGGTGCCTGGACAACCTTTAGCAATCCACTGACATAGAGATTTAAGCTACACTTTATTTGACCTTGGAGTTTAAATAGAGCCCAGCAAGGGAGCAAGGCTAATAACATCTTAAAGTCCATGTAGCTCCATATCTCCATTACCAGGTATTTAAGCACTTGTATGTGGCAGGCAGTGACTTTAGTACTAAGAACAACTCCTCAGTAAACAAATAGATGGGGTCTCTGATTCTTAAGGAGTTGACATCCCTTAGGGATTAGAGGAAATAGACATTTAAAAAAAATTCACGTCCTTACAAATTGCGATGATGGAAGGAAACACAGAAGAGCCCCAGACAGAGAGTGGCAGGGCAGGAATTGGTGTATGCTGGTGGAAGAGGAGGGCTCTGAGAAGAGGACATGGAAGCTGGTGCAGCAATGTGGGGGTGGTGCTGGGCCTCTGTGCAAACCTGTGGCTCCTTGGGGCACACGGGAAAAGTGTAGGGTTCTTACAACTTTCTTCAAGACCTAGCAAATTGATTTGCACAGATCCGAATCCATCTCCAAGCAGCACTGTTCAAGACCCCCAAAAGGTAGAAACAACCCAAATACCCTTCATTGCTTTTATGGGAAACTGAATGTGGATGAACAAAGAATGGAGTATTATCCGGAATATTGTCACGCTGCAACGTGGATGAATGTTGAAAACATGATGCTCAAACGATGGCACCGTGAAGGACCACATATGGCATGATTCCATTTATGTGAGATGTTCGGAACAAGCAAATCTATACACAGAGACAAATAGGAGTTTAGTGGCTGCGAGAGGCTGGAGGGGACAGGAAGTGTGTACCACTAGATATAGGGTTTCCATTTAGGGTAAGAAGAAGTTCCAGAAGTAGATGGTGGTGATGGGGGCACAACGTTGTGAACGTCCTTAAGGTCACCGGACTGTATACTTCCGAATGATTAAAATGCAAATTTCATGTTGTGTATACTTTGCCACAATAAAAGTATATGAAAGATACTTCATATACTGGTCTCAAAGGCAGATGTGTCTGAAACAACTGTTTAACTCTCCGGTTTACCTGACTTCTTCTACTTCAAATCTCACATGAGGAAGGCAGTGAATAGCAGCAGAAGGGGTGGGCCACCTTTTCTGTCCCTCCCAAACCACTTCCTCTTTCTTGTGTCTTTGAAACTACAAAAAATGGCATGGTCCACCCCCCCCCCCACTCTCATGAAAAACATGTGTACAGGGTAAAACTGTACCGTGCTAGAGTTGTACCATAAATAGTGAAAGCCGGAGGGGAGAGAACATTTAGCAGCTGCTAATGCTTCGTGTCTTTTGTGGGCACCCAGAAGTCTCTCCTGGGTCTCACTGGTTTTGTTCTTGTTGGACTGATTTATTTTTTTTAGAATGTGTGCTTCTAATTCTTAATTTTAAGGTCAACATCTTTCCTGACTGGTACCAGAAATGTTTAACAAGGATGACTAAACCATTCCTTGTTTCCGACTTCCATTTTCCAGCATGTGTCAGAAAGCATGCCGGCAGGAGATCAAACGCCCAGGTTGAGCGCTTTGAAGTAGATGTCATGATAGATGTTGTAGAGGCAAAGACTCAACACCTTCTTCCAAGAAGCTAGAACAGGAGAAGGCAAGACTATTAACCCTTTAGAGACTGGACAGTGATGTCTCATGTTCCTGGGCACCAGCTCTACCTTTTTTTATGCACCAGCATGGAACTGTGGCGAAAACAGAGGCTTTGGAGTCAGATAAGGGTTTTCAAATCCCAGTTTATCCACTCGGCTAGCTGTTGGACAATGGGCAGCAATCAAATTTCATTGAACTACTGTTCCCTTATCTATAAAAGGGGGAGGGTTGCTAAAAGAAGTGAAAAGTATATCTCAAAAGCAACTAGAATAGCTCATAGAAAATATTCAATTAAAGGAAATTAATTGTGGCCGTAGTAATCAGAAACTGCTCTTTAGTGAAGACAGTGAGCAGATGTTTGAAGTGGTAATTCACCAGTTTCGAGCAGACAAGGACCGGCTCTAGCCAAGTCAGTTTCCTTAAAAGATCTAGGCCTATTCAGATTGTGTATGTCTTCTTGTGTGAGTTTTGGCAAATTGTGTCATTCAAGTTATTGGTCCATTTCATGTAGGTTATCAAAATTGTGGGCATAGAATTGTTCTTACTGTCACTTCAGTATCTTTTCAATGTCCATGGGATTGTAGTAACTAATGTCCTTCTTTCAAGATGGACTGTTAATTTACAGATTGGGGAAGATAGAGAAGGAATATTTTGGGGGGGGGGATATCAAACCCCCAGTTTTGGACTGGTTTAATCTGAGATACCAATAAAACAACTAAATGAAGTTGAGGAGTTGGATAAACAAGATGTAGTTTAATGTGTCCTTTAAGCTAGTTGTATGAAGGAAGAGGGAGAGAAGAACTATATTAAATGCTGCTAGTAGAGCAAATTAAAATGTGGATAAGATTTAGTTTTTTGATTTATCATTTAATCTTTCAAAATAGTGATCTGGAATTGTAGATGTTTTGACAAAAACAGTTTTAGTGGAGCTATGGCTCAAAAATTTGATTAGAAAGGACTCAAGACAAAGGGACAAGAGAGGAATTGGAGAATTAAGAAAAGTGAACTCCTTAGAGGAGTGAATTAGGTCGAGTCTTCTGAGAAGTAGACTCCAAGATGGGATTAAATTCACAAGGATTCTATTAGGGAATATACCTGTGTTAGAGAAGATGGTGGGGAGCTAAGGAAGGAAGGAAGGGAGGGAGGGAGGGAGGAAGGAAGAAAAGAAAAGAAGAATAGGGATAGTCTTCTGTGATGCAATTCTGACCCTGCATGAAGAAGAAGGGGGTGGAAGCTTGGAGGGACACATCAGCCTGTCATCCAGCTTAAAGACATTTCCGCAGGTTATCAGAGTCCTTCAGCCAGAGTCTGCCATCTGACGTGTCCCATTTTAGTGGACTAAATAAATGTACCTGCTTTAGTGTCACACTGCCCTCAGTCACTGACTAAGAGTAACTGTGGGAACATGACCTTCCCGCAAATGTGGAGGTAGATTTCAGAGCATAGCAGTTGAGCTCTTAGTTACACTCCCTGTAGTTGGAGGCCGCCAGATGCATTTTAATGTCTGCCAGAAGGATTATTTTCTGTAAAAAGTAGATGGAAATATTGTGGTGCATGGAGAAAAACCTTCTCTTTATAAAGTGGGAAAATTTACATGTCTATATGATCATGAAAATTGAGGATATAGGAAATAAAGTGGAGAATTGCTGGAGCTACATTCTCGAGGAGGTGTTAGGGATCTGGTTAAGAGTGGAAGAGTTGAGGTGTCTATGGGGGTTTGAAGAGTTGAGGCATTAAAACAAGGGAAAGAAGAAACAGATGAATATATTTTGGTTTGTGAGTTTGTCAAAGTCATCTTCTGATTACTTCTTTCTTTTGAGGGAAATAGTAAGCAAGGTCTTGAGAAAAGATGGGGGTAGGTGTAGTGTTTGAGGGGAAAAAATAAAAATAGATGGAATAGTTATGTAACAGAGTAGGAGAGTGAATGAAATTAGCATAATTACCAAGCAACCTTAAATTTCTGTTTCAGTTTAATAATTATGAATTTAAAATGAGAGCAATCAGTAGGGTTTTGCTTTTTTCTCTAACCAATTCTGCTGTGAGGACTTCAGAGAGTAAGTATTGTATTTAACTGAGATTGATATTAATTGGTAACAAATGATGACTACACTTATCATGGTGAGCATTGGGTAATCTATAGAATCTTTTGAACCAACATGTTGTACACCTGAAACTAATATAACATATGTTAATTATACTTCAATAGTTAAAAAGTAAATTAAAAATTTCCAATTGTATATTGTTTTAAATTATCTTTTTGTGTTTAACTTTCCACTGCATTAGTTATATTGTGGTCAGAAAATGTGGTCTGTATGGTGACAAATCCTTGAAATTGATTGAGACTTGTTTCATGACATAGGACATAATTTTTCAAAAAGGGTCTAAGTATGCTTAAACATGATATGTGTTCTCCAACATTGATGCAAGACTGTTTACGTATGTGTTCACTTGACGAAAACTTATTAGTTGTGTTGTTCAAAGTTTCTATATCTTTACTGATTTTTGTGCTTAATTTTATTTTTTTAAAAGATTATTTATTTGGGAGCAAGAGAGCATGAACAGGAGGGGCAGAGGGAGAGGGAGAGAGGATCCCAAGCAGACTCTGCACTGAGTGAAGAGCCCAACTTGGGGCTTGATCTCACAACCCTGAGATCAGGACCTGAGCTGAAACCAAGAGTTGGATACTAAACTGGCTGCACTACCCAGATGCCCCTTTGTGCTTATTTTAGACAGATGGTTATTTTAGATATTCTAATGGGTCTTTGGTTTATAGATTTTTACCTGAAGTTTCACTTCTTTTTGCCTTATATATTTTTGAGGTCCTCTTTTGAAGTGCATACAGATTTAAAATCTTAAAATATAGGAGATTTGTGATATTTTACTATTATGTGATAACCTTTTCTAGTTTAAAAAAAGTGCTTTTGGGGCACCTGGGTAGCAGAGTTGGTTAAGTGTCCAACACTTGATCTCACCTCAGGTCTTGATCTCAGGGTTGTGAGTTCAAACCCCATGTTGGGCTCTACATTAGGTGTGGAGCCTACTTTTAAAATAAAAAATTTTAGCTTTCACATCAATTTTATTTAATTTTCGCATAACTGATACAAATTTATTTTGGATAACATTTGCCTGAGAAATCTCATTCCTTCCATTGCATTTTAATATTTTGGTGCTCTGATGGCTTTACTCATATCACTTATAAGTAACAAGTATTAGTATTTTTTAAAAAATGGAAACTAAAGAATTTTACTTCGGGGTTTTAATCTAGCCATATTTGTTGTAATTACTGATATATGTGGATTTATTTTTAGCATTTTTTGGTGCTTTTTATTTTACTTTTGCTATGTTTTCGCCTTCCTTTCTTATCTTCTTTGGGATAAAATTTTTGAAATTCTCATACCATTTTCCTCCTTTTACTGATTTTAAAGTGATATACTCTTTATTTTTTTTCGGGTCAACCTTGAAATTTAAGTATTTATACTTAAAGTCTAAATTATCTTTCCTCTCCCCTTGAATAATATAAATATCTTAAAATACTCTAATTCTAATGGTTTACCAACTAGCTTACGTGGTGTCTTTTATGGTATTTTAGTCTTTTAGGTATTTATGTCTTCATTAGAAAAGTGTCTGTTCATATCTTCTGCCCATTTTATGATTTGTTTATTTGTTTCTCCTGTATTGAGTTTGAGAAGTTCTTTGTAGATCTTGGATACCAGTCTTTTATCTGTAGCATCATTTGCAAATATATTTTCCCATTCCGTGGGCTGCCTCTTAGTTTTTTTGACTGTTTCCTTGGCTGTGCAGAAGCTTTTTATAACCAGAAAAGGCCAGATCGCCAAGGTGTTGAAAGGAAAAACAAAGCTGGGGGCATCACATTGCCGGATTTCAAGCTGTACTACAAAGCTGTGATCACAAAGACAGCATGGTACTGGCACAAAAACAGACACATAGACCAATGAAACAGAATAGAGAACCCAGAAACGGACCCTTGGCTCTTTGGGCAACTAATCTTTGACAAAACAGGAAAAAACATCCAGTGGAAAAAAGACAGTCTCTTCAATAAATGGTGCTGGGAAAATTGGACAGCTACATGCAAAAGAATGAAACTTGACCACTCTCTCACATACACAAAGATAAACTCCAAATGGATGAAAGACCTCGATGTGAGACAGGAATCCATCAAAATCCTAGAGAAGAGCATAGGCAGCAACCTCTTCGACATCGGCCACAGCAACATTTTCATGACACATCTCCAAAGGCAAGAGAAACAAAAGATAAAATGAACTTGTGGGACTTCATCAAGATAAAAAGCTTCTGCACAGCCAAGGAAACAGTCAAAAAAACTAAGAGGCAGCCCACGGAATGGGAAAATATATTTGCAAATGATGCTACAGATAAAAGACTGGTATCCAAGATCTACAAAGAACTTCTCAAACTCAATACAGGAGAAACAAATAAACAAATCATAAAATGGGCAGAAGATATGAACAGACACTTTTCTAATGAAGACATAAATACCTAAAAGACTAAAATACCATAAAAGACACCACGTAAGCTAGTTGGTAAACCATTAGAATTAGAGTATTTTAAGATATTTATATTATTCAAGGAGAGGAAAGATAATTTAGACTTTAAGTATAAATACTTAAATTTCAAGGTTGACCCGAAAAAAATAAAAGAGTATATCACTTTAAAATCAGTAAAAGGAGGAAAATGGTATGAGAATTTCAAAAATTTTATCCCAAAGAAGATAAGAAAGGAAGTGAAAACATAGCAAAAGTAAAATAAAAAGCACCAAAAATGCTAAAAATAAATCCACATATATCAGTAATTACAACAAATATGGCTAGATTAAAACCAGTAAAATTCTTTAGTTTCCATTTTTAAAAATACTAATACTTGTTACTTATAAGTGATATGAGTAAAGCCATCAGAGCACCAAAATATTAAAATGCAATGGAAGAATGAGATTTCTCAGGCAAATGTTATCCAAAATAAATTTGCTTATCAGTTATGCGAAAATTAAATAAAATTGATGTAAAGCTAAGAAATTTTTTTATTTTAAAAGTAGGCTCCACACCTAATGTAGAGCCCAACATGGGGTTTGAACTCACAACCCTGAGATCAAGACCTGAGGTGAGATCAAGTGTTGGACACTTAACCAACTCTGCTACCCAGGTGCCCCAAAAGCACTTTTTTTAAACTAGAAAAGGTTATCACATAATAGTAAAATATCACAAATCTCCTATATTTTAAGATTTTAAATCTGTATGCACTTCAAAAGAGACCTCAAAAATATATAAGGCAAAAAAGTGAAACTTCAGGTAAAAATCTATAAACCAAGAATTAATTCTAAAATAACCATCTGTCTAAAATAAGCACAAAGGGGCATCTGGGTAGTGCAGCCAGTTTAGTATCCAACTCTTGGTTTCAGCTCGAGGTCCTGATCTCAGGGTTGTGGATAAGCCAGTTGGGATTAAGCTCTTCACTCATGCAGAGTCTGCTTGGGATCCTCTCTCCCTCTCCCTCTGCCCCTCCTGTTCATGCTCTCTTGCTCCCAAATAAATAATCTTTTAAAAAAATAAAATTAAGCACAAAAATCAGTAAAGATATAGAAACTTTGAACAACACAACTAATAAGTTTTTCGTCAAGTGAACACATACGTAAACAGTCTTGCATCAATGTTGGAGAACACATATCATGTTTAAGCATACTTAGACCCTTTTTGAAAAATTATGTCCTATGTCATGAAACAAGTCTCAATCAATTTCAAGGATTTGTCACCATACAGACCACATTTCTGACCACAATATAACTAATGCAGTGGAAAGTTAAACACAAAAAGATAATTTAAAACAATATACAATTGGAAATTTTTAATTTACTTTTTAACTATTGAAGTATAATTAACATATTGTTATATTAGTTTCAGGTGTACAACATGTTGGTTCAAAGATTCTATAGATTACCCAATGCTCACCATGATAAGTGTAGTCATCATTTGTTACCAATTAATATCAATCTCAGTTAAATACAATACTTACTCTCGAAGTCCTCACAGCAGAATTGGTTAGAGAAAAAGCAAAACCCTACTGATTGCTCTCATTTTAAATTCATAATTATTAAACTGAAACAGAAATTTAAAGGTTGCTTGTGGTATCTTTAATTTATCACTTCTCTACTCTGTTACATAACTATTCCATCTATTTATTTTTTTCCCCTCAAACACTACACCTACCCCATCTTTTCTCAAGACCTTGCTTACTATTTCCCTCAAAAGAAAGAAGTAATCAGAAGATGACTTTGACAAACTCACAAACAAAATATATTCATCTGTTTCTTCTTTCCCTTGTTTTAATGCCTCAACTCTTCAAACCCCCATAGACACCTCAACTCTTCCACTCTTAACCAGATCCCTAACACCTCCTCGAGAATGTGGCTCCACAATTCTCCACTTTATTTCCTATATCCTCAATTTTCATGATCATATAGACATGTAAATTTTCCCACTTTATAAAGAGAAGGTTTTCTCCATGCACCACAATATTTCCATCTACTTTTACAGAAAATAATCCTTCTGGCAGACATTAAAATGCATCTGGCGGCCTCCAACTACAGGGAGTGTAACTAAGAGCTCAACTGCTATGCTCTGAAATCTACCTCCACATTTGCGGGAAGGTCATGTTCCCACAGTTACTCTTGGTCAGTGACTGAGGGCAGTGTGACACTAAACGAGGTACATTTATTTAGTCCACTAAAATGGGACACGTCAGATGGCAGACTCTGGCTGAAGGACTCTGATAACCTGCGGAAATGTCTTTAAGCTGGATGACAGGCTGATGTGTCCCTCAAGCTTCCACCCTTCTTCTTCATGCAGGGTCAGAATTGCATCACAGAAGACTATCCCTATTCTTCTTTTCTTTTTTCTTCCTTCCTCCCTCCCTCCCTCCCTTCCTTCCTTCCTTAGCTCCCCACCATCTTCTCTAACACAGGTATATTCCCTAATAGAATCCTTGTGAATTTAATCCCATCTTGGAGTCTACTTCTCAGAAGACTCGACCTAATTCACTCCTCTAAGGGTTCACTTTCTTAATTCTCCAATTCTCTCTTGTCCCTTTGTCTTGAGTCCTTTCTAATCAAATTTTTGAGCCATAGCTCCACTAAAACTGTTTTTGTCAAAACATCTACAATTCAGATCACTATTTTGAAAGATTAAATGATAAATCAAAAAACTAAATCTTATCCACATTTTAATTTGCTCTACTAGCAGCATTTAATATAGTTCTTCTCTCCCTCTTCCTTCTTACAACTAGCTTAAAGGACACATTAAACTACATCTTGTTTATCAACTCCTCAACTTCATTTAGTTGTTTTTATTGGTATCTCAGATTAAACCAGTCAAAACTGGGGTTTGATATCCCCCCAAAATATTCCTTCTCTATCTTCCCCAATCTGTAATTAACAGTCCATCTTGAAAGAAGGACATTAGTTACTACAATCCCATGGACATTGAAAAGATACTGAAGTGACAGTAAGAACAATTCTATGCCCACAATTTTGATAACCTACATGAAATGGACCAATAACTTGAATGACACAATTTGCCAAACTCACACAGAAGACATACACAATCTGAATAGGCCTGAATCTTTTAAGGAAACTGACTTGGCTAGAGCCGGTCCTTGCTGCTCGAAACTGGTGAATTACCACTTCAAACATCTGCTCACTGTCTTCACTAAAGAGCAGTTTCAATTACTACGGCCACAATTAATTTCCTTTAATTGAATATTTTCTATGAGCTATTCTAGTTGCTTTTGAGATATACTTTTCACTTCTTTTAGCAACCCTCCCCTTTATAGATAAGGGAACAGTAGTTCAATGAAATTTGATTGCTGCCCATTGTCCAACAGCTAGCCGAGTGGATACTGGGATTTGAAAACCCTTATCTGACTCAAAGCCTCTGTTTTTCGCCACAGTTCCATGCTGGTGCATAAAAAAGGTAGAGCTGGTGCCCAGGAACATGAGACATCACTGTCAGTCTCTAAAGGGTTAATAGTCTTGCCTTCTCCTGTTCTAGCTTCTTGGAAGAAGGTGTTGAGTCTTTGCCTCTACAACATCTATCTGACATCTACTAGCGCTCAACCTGGGCGTTTGATCTCCTGCCGGCATGCTTTCTGACACATGCTGGAAAATGGAAGTCGGAAACAAGGAATGGTTTAGTCATCCTTGTTAAACATTTCTGAGTACCAGTCAGGAAAGATGTTGACCTTAAATAAATTAGAACACACATTCTAAAAAATAAATCAGTCCAACAAGAACAAAACCAGTGAGACCCAGGAGAGACTTCTGAGGTGCCCACAAAAGACACAGAAACATTAGCAGCTGCTAAATATTCTCTCCCCTCCGGCTTTCACTATTTATGGTACAACTCTAGCACGGTACAGTTTTACCCTGTACACATGTTTTCATGAGAGTGGGGGGTGGACCATGCCATTTTTGTAGTTTCAAAGACACAAGAAGAGTGGTTTTGGGAGGGACAGAAAAGGTGGCCCACCCCTTCTGTCTGCTATTCACTGCCTTCCTCATGTGAGATTTGAAGTAGAAGAAGTCAGGTAAACCGGAGAGTTAAACAGTTGTTTCAGACACATCTGCCTTTGAGACCAGTATTGAAGTATCTTTCATATACTTTTATTGTGCAAATATACACAACAGAAGAAATTTGCATTTTAATCATTCGGAGTATACAGTCCGGTGACCTTAAGGACGTTCACAACGTTGTGCCCCCATCACCATCTACTTCTGGAACTTCTTCTTACCCTAAATGGAAACCCTATATCTAGTGGTACACTTCCTGTCCCCTCCAGCCTCTCGCAGCCACTAAACTCTATTTGTCTCTGTGTATAGATTTGCTTGTTCGAACATCTCACATAAATGGAATCATGCCATATGTGGTCCTTCACGGTGCCATCGTTTGAGCATCATGTTTTCAACATTCATCCCGCGTTGCAGCGTGACAATATTCCGGATAATACTCCATTCTTTGTTCATCCACATTCAGTTTCCCATAAAAGCAATGAAGGGTATTTGGGTTGTTTCTACCTTTTGGGGGTCTTGAACAGTGCTGCTTGGAGATGGATTCGGATCTGTGCAAATCAATTTGCTGAGTCTTGAAGAAAGTTGTAAGAACCCTACACTTTTCCCGTGTGCCCCAAGGAGCCACAGGTTTGCACAGAGGCCCAGCACCACCCCACATTTGCTGCACCAGCCCATGTCCTCTTCTCAGAGCCCTCCTCTTCCACCAGCATACACCAATTCCTGCCCTGCCACTCTCTGTCTGGGGCTCTTCTGTGTTTTCCTTCCATCATCGCAATTTGTAAGGATCGTGAATTTTTTAAATGTCTATTTCCTCTAATCCCTAAGGGATGTCAACTCCTTAAGAATCAGAGACCCCATCTATTTGTTTACTGAGGAGTTGTTCTTAGTACTAAAGTCACTGCCTGCCACATACAAGTGCTTAAATACCTGGTAATGGAGATATGGAGCTACATGGACTTTAAGATGTTATTGCCGCCTTGCTCCCTTGCTGGGCTCTATTTAAACTCAAGGTCAAATAAATTGTAGCTTAAATCTCTATGTCAGTGGATTGCTAAAGGTTGTAGGCACCAGGAGGACAGCTACTGCTGTGAGTGGGAACCAGATCATGCAGAGCCTTTTAAGCCAGATGCCCTCTTCGGTTGCTCTCACCCCAGATAGTCATCTGGATCATTCCCTGTCTTTGCTGAGCCCTTCCTTTCTGAGACATATACTAACCACCTTATTTAAAACTGTGGTGGGGGCGCTGTTTTTCTTACATTGCATATCCCTCTTTTCGAGCTTATTTTTCTCCTTAGCACTTATCACTGTCTGACAAACTATCTTGTCTATTGGTTGCCTCTTCCCATGAAAACGTCGGGAGGCAGAAATGTTCACTCTGTTTGCTTGCTGCTGTAATCCAATATCTTGAACAATTACTATGCACACAAGTGCTCAATTAATATTTAGGGAATGGATGGATAAGCATACATGCATGGGATTTTTCCTAGGGGTGCAGGCTGGCACCCCTGTCTATGATTTCTCAGTCACATCTAGAGCAGGATGTGTGGGGCTCTATGATTCTTGGCTTTTAAAGTGATCTTGGTCCTAGCAGTGATCCTGGAACTCTCGGGTCCTACTCTGGCTCGAACTATCAAATACAATGTGCTTCCTAATTTCTACCCAGATATTTCTCTCCTGGATTCCATCCTACTCCCCTTCCAGAGATAACTGTGGTTCTAATTCTTACAAGTCACAGTATCTATCGTGGGCTGTTCTCTCTCTCTTCTGAATAGAATGGTCAGCCTTACTGGAGGATGGAAAATAATGTTTATTGTGTGCTAGGCATTGTATAAGCTATATGTCATTTAATTGTGGCAACAGTCCTAGGAATCAGGTGGGTAATATTCTATCCTTTCACAGATGAGGAAATAAACACCCGGCATGTAACACATGATGTTCAGAATGAGCCGTGTTCGACTACATACCTGCAGTTCAAACTATTTCCACCCTTAGATATTCATAGTTTTCTACTACAAACGAACAAACAAAAACCATCACACTTAGCAGCTAACACAACACCGTTCACTATCTCACGCTCTGGAGGGCAGAAACGTGGTAGTGTGTGGATGGGCTCTCTGTGCGGGCTAAAATAAAGGTATCAGCTGGCTGTGTTTTCATCTGGAGCACAGAGGCTTCTTTCAAGTTCATTCCTATTACCAGGGAATTCAATTCCTTGCATTTTTAGGACTGAAGTCCCCATTGCCTTGCTGGCTATCAGCTGGGGCTATGGTCTTCTAGAAACCATCCACAAATCTCTTACATGGCCCCTCCGGTCAGACAGTACATCAAATCCTTCTCATGCTTGTAATGTCTCAGACTTCTCCTTGATACCAGGCAGAGAAAACACTCTGCTTCTAATGCTTCCAAGTGATTATGTTATACCCATCTAGATAATCTCCTTTTTGCCTTAAAACAACAGTCATGAAAGGATATCTGCATAACTAGAGGTTCTACCTATATTTGAAGGGGAGGGTATTATACAGGGAGAGATCATCGGGGTCAGTTTTGGAACTGTGCCTACTGCTGATGTTGCAAACCGGAAACTCAGCCTAGCTTCACTGGCAGCCACATGGCCTCAAACGGGCGCCAGTTCGGTAACTTTCCTGCAACCCACAGACTTTCCAAAAGTGCCAGGAGCAGATTCCCATCTTTTCTTATTTCAATCTCCTCCACTCCATGAGATTCCTTCATTCTCTCCAAGAGCTGGCTGGCCTAGGCGGGAACCGAACCAGTAACAATTAATTGTCTATGGGATAAGATGATGACAAAGGAGTTGGGACAAATAAAACATTTAAATGTATATTCATAAGTCTAACTAGAAACTAAGAGGACTATATCAAGAAACAGTAGCTAAAATTATTTTTCTTATCTTCATAAAAATACACTGGGTACCACACTTCCCCTGATAATTTTTGTCTTATCCAGTTTCACAGCAGCCCCAAGCTGCGAGCTGCAAGCTCATGCTGGTTCCCCACACAATGAAACCTAAAATGGTCTGAAATGGCTACTGGCGATTAGTGCTAATAATGATTCAAAACTGAGGATGTGAAGTCTCTTCAACTTAGACAAAGGGCACTGCTATCCAGAGAGCCACTGGGCTCTGCTTTCCCCTACCCCACCACACACATCTTGACAAGAGGACACATCTGCCTCAGATTTCAATAAATGCCCCTGGGGAGAATGCAGAAAGTAGGCGTTCTGACTTGAAAGAACAGAAGGATCCTATCACACCCTAAAAGTATAACAGCATGTCCTAATGGAACACTTTAACCAGTAAGAACTTTCTGTCTACCCTAGGATTTTCTGTGTCATCTTTCAAACCTCCAACAATTAAATGAAAATTTATAGCTGCTAGTTTTCTAAATAGCTCTCCCTCTGTGGCCTTTCCTGAGACCCTGAGAAATTGCAGAGTTCCTTTTTTTCCCTCAACTCTGTAAGAGCCTGTGCATTTTTAGCTTACATTGTCATTATTTTTCTTATCCTTCTTGAGACTATTACCCTCCTGAGTGTGGAAACTATGCCTTGTATATTTCTATATAATTCAATGTCTGGCATGTAATAATTGATTAATAAAATGTCTAGTGATGCATGACCAGTCTAATCAGTCTTCTGTGTTATTTTTCCTGTTGTGCTGTTTTGTTTCTAAGTCTTAAGTCCGAGGTTATATATTTATAAGTTACTTATATTTATAATGTAATTATATTTATAATGTATGTATTTATAAGTTGAATTAGCACACTGATTTTTAGTGTGAGCTAACCAGAGAGACAGGTTCTGTTACTGCTTGTGACTAGTCACAGTGTGAGCTTACTGGGAGCAACTAGGATGGATTCACAAGAATCTAATAAAAACAACAAAACCACAGAAATTGACAAAGTTCAAACGGGGACTGGTAAATCCCTCCAGAGAAACACTGAGCTCAAAAGGAAGATTCAGTTTGCATATAGACAACCTCTCATACCACCCAGATCCATGTGCTCTCTTCTGTCTTAGGAAACTCCAAGGCTATAACAAAAGGTCTTTTTTTTTAAAGGAAGGTGTTCTTCCTTCTCTGAGAAAGAAATTACAAGTGCAATAATTCATTCTAGTATGGCGGCCAGTTGTGATATCCTGGAAGATTAAAAGATTCAAGAGAGTTGTAAAACAAGCTACAGTCTTACTGATTTAGTTTGTCTCGAGGGGCAAAATTGATATTCATCAACTCCTTTATCAACTCCTTCAGCAACTATGCTCCACCTACATTCCATTCACCCTTGTCTAGTATGTTAACTGGTCTTGGTTGTTTGCCTAGCGGTGTGACCCAGACACTAATCCCTAAGAGATCTGAGTTCTTAGTTGTGCATTATTCTGCCTTTGTTTAGATATGTTTGCTAGAGTTGACCAGAGTCATTACCAGACATGGAAGCATGAAGGGACACCTCAGAGTCCCTCTGGATTATAGACCTGTCCCCTTAGTGTAGTAGTCACCTTTTTGCCCTTATCGTGGTAGGATAAATTACTGTGGCCAGTAGTCATGCTCTTCTTAGGCTATTGGTCTATTGACATATGAGGAGTCAAAGGGATTTGGTAGTAGTTACAATACCCAGTTTAGTAAAAATCCACTTTATCTCCTGGAAAAGAATTTTCCCTCACCACAAAACTAGGTTCTGTAACATGCCACAGTCTAAGATTAAGGGAACAGAAGCACAGATTCGCTAAAAGCGGATCACTGGGCACTGAGAGGTTGGTGGCCATTTTCACTTTCACTTCTTATTCTCTGGAGCAATGTATTTGAATTAAACAGACAATATACTACCAGTTCAAAATATATGCCCCATCTTGAAGGATAGTATCCTATCCTGTAAGCACCCCATCTTAAGGCCCTCAAATGAGTCTTCTAGTCTTTCCACTCTTACCAGACTGGCTGTTTCTAGGTAATAAGGCACATAGTGAGGTCATAAACCCATAACCATGAGCCCATTGCCTTTGTTATAAAATGGGTCTCTTGGGGGCGCCTGGGTGCTCAGTCGTTAAGCATCTGCCTTTGGCTCAGGGCGTGATCCCGGCGTTCTGGGATCCAAGTCGCATCAGGCTCCTCCATTGGGAGCCTGCCTTCCCTCTCCCACTCCCCCTGCTTGTGTTCCCTCTCTCTCGCTGGCTGTCTCTCTCTCTAACAAATAAAATATTTAAAAAAACAAAAATAAAATAAAATGGTCTCTTCATTAGAGGCAATGTTGTGTTGGATCTATGTCATGGATAAAACTTTTTATAGCTTTCAGAGGGTGCTGATGGGAAAGGCTCTACAGGAAGGGATATTAAACTGATATCTGGACTACGCATCAATTCTAGTAAAGATAAATGACTTCCTCCTCCAAGGTAGAAGGATTATGACGTGGTCTGCTACTAGGTGGTTGCTTGGTCTTCCTGAGGAATGGTTCCTTGGTTTTCGCTGGCAGGTTTTGCATCCAGCAGTGGCAGTGGTTATATCAGCCGAGGAGAGGAGGAGCTTACATTGTTGAGCTTTGCAACCTACTATCTGCCTCCAAGGGGTATCTACTAATTGCACAAGCACAGGGTACTGAGGAAAGATATATGGCTGACATCCTAAGCATAGGTCATTCTGCCCTCCTGCATTACATGCTGCCTGGTAACATTAAATGTGAGACACAGAAATATGCACTTTCCAACCACCATTCCCTCCTGTTCTTCCTGATACACATTAGACAAATCCTTGTGCTTTGACTTGAATTTTTCTTTTCAGACCTAAGCTTATACTTTTCTATCATGGCTATATGAGACCTAACCCTGATTGTCAACCAAGAGGCAATGAGGGATGGTAGAGGTGAGGCTTGAGATAAAGAGAGTCACTTTTTGAGACACCTGCACCAGGCAAAATAATTGCATGGTCTCAGGGAAGGGAGACTATTCTCTTTGTAGAAAATTAAAAAAAAAAATGTTGCTTTTACTGGCCAGAAAGATCCTAGAAAGGGGGTTCCAGATTCTCAGATATATTTACTCAAATGTAACTTTCCTTGGTCTTGTGGTTCTATTCTTTTTCTATCAAGGCCCTGATTTGAACAAAGAGACCTTGAGACTATGTATGTATCTCCTTTGTAGCCCAGTCACCCTTATACTTAAGTTCCTGGACCTAATTCTCATCATAGCAGGCCCTGAGACTTCCAGCAAGACTGACCAATAAAGCTCTGATAGAAATCTTCTGGTCTTCATACTTCTTAAGTTGAAATGGACTCTTCTTTGTCTTTTATTTTTTTAACTATGTCTCTAATACTATCTAAGCAGCCACTAACTTTACAACCTTCATTTTTAAAAACCTTTGCTGCCATACCAAGTAAGAGATACAACCTTCTTGAGTGCTCCCAGTGCATCTTGGTCTTCAACTGCACTACACCAATATCCACAGGTAAGAACTTAAGTGATGTAATGTATAGCATCTTACCACCAGCAATGAGTCTTACTGTTTCTAGATAAGCGGGCAATATGATTTTAAAAATCTTGTTTTCTAGAATCACTTCTGGTCTTATCCAAGTCCCTATAAAGCAAAGCCTGAGGCAAGTTGAAGTGATAATACTTCATAGAAGAAGCAAGCCCTAAAGATACAAAGGTGAGAAAAATAAATAAATGAGGCAAGAAAATATATGAGAAGCAATGCAATGTATTTTATCACACTGGCCATTTTTTTTCTCAGTAAGTCAGGAAGACTATAGCAGTTTGTTGTCAGATGTTTGCTTGACCTGCAGGATTTGCTTGGAAGGTTTACAAAGAAATTTTTCACCTCAGAGAAATCCTCCAAAAAATAAATGAGGGGAACTATCTGACTAGTCCTTCTATCTTCTCATTTTGTCATTGCTTTGGTTTGCCCCAATCACTGATCAAGTTTACAGCAAATATGAGCCATTGCATCCTGTTTGCAAAAATATTCTAACAGCTTAGAAAGCAACAAAATGTTTGGAAGCCATATAAAACAGAAGAGTTCATGAAATAAAATAGACAGACATGTCAAACTGGCTCAAACTAAATTATTGTAGGTAATTAATATTATCGAGAAGAGTGAAGAAGAAAAAACTCAATAGAACCAGAAATCCATAGCAGAATTGGTGGGAATTTTCTTCTGACATGATTCTTTTAAAAAAAAAAAAAATCAAGAAAGAAAAACAATATATTTTATAATTCTACCTTAAAAATAAATATTTTCTACAGTGAAACAGATATTGCTTAAAAATCAACATACAAAAATTAAAATATTTAAATAGTTGGTGTGTACTTTTTTTTTTTTACCTTTAAAACAAACCAAGCACTTGATGATAAAGCGAGGCAAAGGAACAATGTAGGAGAGTACCCATTCTTCCAGTGACTTTGGGGCCCACAGCAAGATTATTTTATTTTTTTACTTAAAAACATGGTTTAAAAGCATATTGCGCTCCTCATGGATATTACCTTTCATACTGTTGCTACAAATACCGCTAATCTGAATCTAAAGGCCACTGGACTGTATATTCTGTAAGAGCAAGGACCATATGTCTTAGTCACCAAAGGATGATACAGTACATCAAACTTGGTAAGCATTTGATGAGTAGTTTTTGAATGACACAGTAAGTCAATCAACCCAAAAGCGGTCGTGTCACGGTTAAGTTCCATCAGTCATTTCTTATTGCTCTTGATTACTCCTATTTCCAAGTCTTGATCCTACATCGAGTACAAATTACATTTCTTTTTTTTTTTTCTTTAAAGATTTTTATTTATCTATTCTTACAGAAACAGATGACAGCCAAGTCGGAGCAGGGAACACAGCAGGAGTGGGAAGTAGTAGCGGCTTCCTAGCGAGGAGCCCGGATGTGGGCACTCGATCCTGACGCCGGAGATCATGCCCTGAGCCGAGGCGTGACCCATGCAAAGCTGGCCACCCAGGCGCCCGACTAAAATTACATTTCTTAAACGATATTTGAGTAGTCCTCTCCAATTTGCCTCATAGCTTTTGCTCAGTGCAGTGAATATAAATATTGAAAATTGTATAAATATGTAGCTAAAAATGAGACTTCAGAATGTTACAAGGTTAATACATGAGAGCGGGCATAGCTAAATTTCTGTAATCATCTAAAGGTAGCTTTAAGCACCTTGAAGGATCCACAATGGTTGATTACGTCAGTGTTCATAGATTTACCCAGTATTTTGCTTTCATTCTAAATGCATAAAAACACAAACATCAGACTATCTTTTGTAGGACTATTTGACAAGTCACCCACCGGGGATTCGTATATACTTACCATGGGCCAAATTTCCCTGCCTTTGTCTTATTAATGCAGAATTTTCCCTAGCCTTTGTCTTATTGAATATGCTTCAGTACATTATTAATAGCCATAGAAAAATAAGCCTGAACTTTGTTTCTCATCTTGGCCTGCAGTCAGAGCATGGATCAGGATGATTCTCTATGTCATGAGAGAATCCGAGAAATGAATGGATGGGGCGCCTGTGTGGCACAGCGGCTTAAGCGCTCTGCCTCTCGGCCTCAGGAGACCCGCGTCGGCGTTATGGGATGGGCCCACACTCAGCTCCTCCACTTGAGCCTGCTTCTTCCTCCTCCCCACTCCCCCTGCTTGTGTTCCCTCTCTCGCTGGCTGTCTCTATCTCTGTCAAATAAATAAATAAAATCTTTAAAAAAAAAAAAGAAAGAAATGAATGGATAACTAGTGTGGGCTCAAAATAATAAAAATGTACTAAAGAGGGCATCGTTTCTTTCCCTCGAAATGCTAGAAATTCACTCTATAGGATACTTGAGAAACTTCCTCTTTGTTTTGTAGTATCCCTGCTATGTCACATAATGTTCAGGCCAAATGGGAATGGGGATAACGATCACTGCCGCTAAAGGAGCTCTCAGCTAAGTCTCGTTTCAGCGGAGTAGCTCTGCCCAAATTTGATCTATTTCAAGATTCACATTTTTAATATGATATGACTCTGTCAACACCAACCAACCGAAAATATGTTGGGAGCATTGATTCCATGAAAAGTACGCGATCGGAGAAGTTCTTGGAGGACTACATCGGGAATGAAAATGACTCCCTGGCCAATAAAACAGCAAAGATGTGAAGAGAAACAAGATATTAGCTATCAGCGAAGGGAGTCAAGTGCTTCTCATCCTGGTGGACATCAGACAAAAAGT